>NC_057353.1:25987500-26045000 GCF_016509475.1 Prionailurus bengalensis | reverse complement strand
AAGTGCTCAGTAGGCAGACACGTGTGGGTTAGACTATGGCTCCCGTGGTAGTGGAAAAGACCTCTGCTGGGCTCAAGTACTCCGTCGAATGTAGTGGATAGTAATAACCTATTACAGAGCCATTTTTATGAGCTGGATAGTTGGGTGAGAAACTAAACCACAGCTCAGGAGAGGAAAGGGAATTGTAAAAGTCTGTGCCTTTCCTGAATATATTTTTTTAGAGGCAAATAAAGTTGACTGCAACAGGAACAGACTAGGAGCCTAATGGGTGGTGGTTTGTTCCCCAAGGAGGTAACGCTCACTACCAAACAATCAGAACAAGGGCTGTGATGGAGGCCTAACGGGTTGATGGAAGAACTAACCAGGAGAAGGTGAGTCAAGTTTAAATTATTAGTGTACAACTGTGGAGAAAATGATCATAGATTTAAGACAACCACCTTTTTAATATTGTTCAGTCTTGCCTCTATGCTAAATGCGACATTTGGGAGAAAGAAGAGAAAAGAAAAGAAAAAAAAAAGAAAAGAGAAGAGAAAAAAAGAAAAAGGAAAAGAAAAGAGGAAAGAAAGGAAGGGAGGGAGGAAGGGAGGACGGGAGGAAGGAAGGGGAAACAAAGGAAGAAAGAAAGGAAAACAAGTGATACAAAAACTGCATGCTTCTATTTCTTTAGCTAGGAAAAAAAAACTTTAATTAGACTTCTTCGCCCAGCTGAGAAAGCTTTCTTAGGCTTAACGTTCAAGATATGCTGAAGTCCTCAACATCACTCTCAACTTGACCCTAATCATTATCATATTACTGTCAATTAGCCTAGCTTCTTACTGGCTGCTCTTCTTTGTAACCTTACCACACCCAACCCTTCTCTGACTTGCTTTGGAATAATTTCTGTAGTTGCATCAGTGATAATCTCTAAGGAATTTCCATCATGTCAGAGAACAGTTTCCCGATATCCTCAATGGTAAGTGGGGACAGATGCTAAAAATTCCATTTTTTTTTTAAGTAAGAAAATTGAATCTGAAAGCTGTTAGGTGACTTGACAGAGAGAAATCTATGACTCAATGGGAGATGTGGTTTTGGGGAAACTAAATTTTATAGCTGCCACTCAAAGTTCCTGTCTAATTGAATTAATTTCAAAAGTTAAAAAATACAAATACTTAAAATGCAAAAGAAAGAAAGAAAGAAAGAAAGAAAGAAAGAAAGAAAGAAAGAGCTCCTTGAAAATAACATTGTATTCCAGGAGAAACTGATAGCAAGTATTTACATTTACAGAAGAATGGTTGTCACATTGGAAACACATTTAAATGAAAATGGTTTAAGATTTGTAGAGGAATGGTAGGAATGAATGAATGAATTCTTGAATCTTTAATCCAATTTGGTGTGATAGGCTTCTTAGGTTCCTGGGACAGAGACCAGCCCTAAGAACACTGTCAAGTAATGGAGTTGTTTGGGGGGCACCTAAACCCTCAAGTCCCTTACCTTCATTCCTACACTACTAGGCCTTGCTTCTTTCCACTTGCCTCTCTATAAAATTTGATTTGCAAGAAAAGAACCAAAGATTTGAATATACCTATTTCTGAAAAGGCTTGTTATACACTGGATTAAGTAATTTGGGGTTTCTCTCTGCCATCTATAGTATTCTGATTTCATGATATTCAATGCTATTTTCCATTTAACAGAAGATAATTCATTAAGTCAAAGGAATTAATATCTAATTATAGAATTTCAGGCCTGAGTGATTCAGGTGGAAGGAGCTTTATTAAGGACAGAAGAACCTTCCTTGCATTGCTAGAGTAATACTGTGTTGGTTGGTACTCAGCTTCTTTTGCCTACTCATGAAGCCAGCCTTAGTTTTAGGTCTAGCTCAACTAGACTTCATACTCAATTGCACCTCTCTCCACCTAACTGCTATTGCCCCCTACCTCTAAGAAAATTGCTGGCTTGCCTGTCTGACATGATAAAATTTAAGATGAGAAATTTTAAGGAACTAAAAGACTTAAAACAGCAGTGGTAGTTAGAAAACAAAATGGATCAATACTTGTGGACCCAGCCTTTCCCATCAGATGGGGTCTACGCATTCCTATCTAGAGATCATATAATGAAATGCCATGAAAATTTTTAGAAGACCATAATAGCAATCCTAACTCCTATAGTCAAAGACCAGCAGGGGTTTTCAGGAATTCAACATCTTGAGGAGTAATCTGAGTTAAATAATCGGCTATTAAGTAAAAATTTTAGAAGAGATGCAAATGAAGGGTAATGAACAACGAACATTGGGCCTACAGCAAAAATATAAGCTCGTAAAACAGGCCGTAGCCAACTGACGCATGAACATCGGAAACAGAAGAGAAAAACTGATACAGAATAAGTGGTAGTAACTATAAACTAAATGCATGTCTAATTTTCAAGTCCGTTACCAAGTTATAGTGCTCAAGATGTTTTGTTCCTGTTCCCTAACTCCTACTCCAGTTCTTTGAAATTTCGCTGAGAGATAAACATTTTTCTGCAGATAATCTCCTATTATCATTAGTTTGTTTGGTTTGATTCTTCTGAAACAGCTGCCTCTTCCTGAAAGTTATGCTTTTGGAAGAAAATACTTGCCTCACAATGAACTTAGATATAGTTATTTTTCCCAGGTTTCCTTGATCTAGGTTTCCCAGAGGGAAAATTTCTTTTTGAGGTGAAAATAAAACTTATTATGTATATGGGGCCAAAGATAATTGTGCTAAAATTACTCTTATCTAGATTTACCCCAAATGTGCTGGTAAATTATATTGAAGTATGAGAAAAATGCAAAAGGCATGTTCTAAAGTTCCATTTAAGGAAATTGAGTTAGACAGTATTTCCAAACACTAATGGAAGATATAAAAATTAGACACTGCTGAAAATGACAAAGTAAATAAGTTAAAAATAGAAAATCAAGTTATTTTTCTAATCATCTTGAGCAAAATGCCAAAGGAAGCCAACATCCTAAAGGACAAAATGTAAATTTTTCTATTTTTTTCTAGTTTTCTCATTTTTTTCTAATTTTTTCCAGGTATACAGGCATGTGCTTTTCTATTGCCACTTGCTCTTTTTGCATATGGTCATGATAGAAAAAGACAAATGTGGAATTTTTTTAAGCAGAAAATAATTAATTTTATTAGCAAATGAGTAATAGTGATTAGTAATACTGAAGAGAGGGTCGGAATATCATTCAGGAAATCATTCAGGAAACAGGCACGCATGATGTATATTATTCCTGAAAGAGCCTTCTTACGATCTTGAAAGACTAAATAATTTGAAGATTTGTTGGAAGCAAGGTAAGCATTAAAGCTGGTAAGCCAGAAGGGCCATTCCACCCAAAATAGAATAAAATGGGTGATGAAACGAGGTTGATAAACACTAAAACTGAACGTATGCATTGCAACTTAAATCAATTTTGGGGTGTAGCCTTTGGAATCAGACATTACTTTATGGCACATCTCATATTCCGTGGAGTTCCTTTTTAGTGATTTCTTCAGGATTAAAACCCTCAGGTTTGCCTTCAAAGGGATGGGGTATCTTAAAATGAAGCTTTTTCTATAGTGAAATCCCATTAATGTAGGCCCAAGATGAACACGTCATAAGCTCAAAGTTTGCTCATATATGTATTTCAAGCTGGTTGCAAGAGCCCAGGGCATGTGAGAAACACAGATATATTCTACTTAGGAAGTCATTTTCTCCTTTTGATTCCACTTAGCTGGTATGTCTACTTCTCCCATAAAGCGAGGGAGATTTTTGTTTGATGACAAATAACACAGTAGAAAGATGATGACAGAAAGATGGAGAACCCCACCTCCACCCTATGAGATAATTAAAGGATTCAGCATTACCCACCGCAGGTAAATTCGCCTAAAACTGATGTGAACTGTAAGTGGGGGAACTAAGGTTCTCAGACAGGGTCCTGCTGGTACCTCTGCTGTGTTAATGTTTAAAATCCATAGCAAACAAGAACAAATGCAAGAGAAGTTGCAAATTCTAGCAAGTATGTTCACGGACCTTTTCTCTTTGTAACACTCTCTGGTCTGTTTTGGCCCACGATTGAATAAGGCAACAAGTTCATAGCACCGGATTCCTCAGTTCCCCATGCGTTTATACTGCTCACGGAAGAGATGCCTCCAATATCCTTCTGCACCTCTGATACACACAGAGGCCACCTTTCCAGGGGGGAGGATGTAAATTATATTTATGGTGAGTTGAATGAGGAGAAAGGGTAGGCTATTTAAGTATTTCGTAAACATTTCTCTCCTCCCTTCTCACCTTCTCTCATATAGGCCCTCTGGGTACCGGTTTCAGAGTGACAAATCAGAAGGGTGGTCAGGGAAGCACCCGCTCTACAAGCAAGGCCTGTGATCCAGCGGAGAGAAAACAAGATGCTTTGGCTGTCGTATAGGGGGTAACTACACACTCAGCAGCCATCCAAACAGACTTGTAGATGAACACGGACACTTAAACTGTTCCTAGTGCGTGGAAAATATCAAATTATACTCTATTTTTCATAATACTTCATTTAATATTTTACATAACTGTAAATTTTACATTACTGCCCATAGGAGCTTTTCCACATCAGACATTATGTGGAAAAATCTCTATTTTACATAACTGATCCTAGGCGTTTTTCCACATAAGACCTTTTTCTATGTGTCAAAAATCACAGTGATATGTGACACAGGACTGGAAGACTAACACATTCGTATGCAAAAAAAAAAAAAATCAAGCACTGCATTATTCTTAAAACAATTACTTCTGCGGGCGCCCCGGTGGCTCAGTCAGTTGAGTGTCTGACTTGAGCTCAGGTCATGATCTCCCAGTTTGTGAGATTGAGCCCCACATTGGGCTCACTGCAGGCAGCAAGGAGCCTGCTTTGGATCCTCTGTCCCCTTCTCTCTCTGCCCCTCCCCTGCTTGCACTCTCTCACTCTCTCAAAAACAAATAAAACATTAAAAAAAAAACCCAATTATATTTGACTTAATTTAAATGTACAAACAAAACATGCAATTATAGCTCTCACATTTTAAGGCCCCAAGAATAACCCCCAGATAATTAAGCCCAAAATACTACTTAGAGGCAAAGTAGTTGGTATGATAGTTATGGAGAGTTACAGGGAGGGCCACTGCAGAATCGTTCTTGAGCACATTCCCATATGTGTAGATTGATTCTGCTTCTCTCCAATGCCAATTAGTCATTCGGGACGGGGGACCCAGAGGAGACAGCAGTTGGGCAAGGGGCCATTCGATATCATTGTTTTCATGTCTCCCAAGCTGAAAGTTAAAATAGGAGTATCTTCCCACAATCACATGGCAATTTTGGTTTTTATAAGAGAAAGATGAAATCGAAAAGTTTGAAATTTATGTAAAAGTCCAATTTGTGAAAATGAAAACAGTTCAGTGTGTTTTAGAAACTTTCTGGATTTGCAATGAGCTCATTCTAGATAATGTCAAAATGTCCTTGTAAAAAAGGAAGACATCGCTGTTTTTTCTTTGTTTTGTATGAAAAACATCACTGTGAATTTGAAAAATAAAACGTACTTTAAGGAAGAAATTATAAGAGGACCCTTTTGTTTCTGTTTTGCATAATATGTAATGTTTATATAATATATAAAACAGTGAGTTTGGCTGTGCGATTGCCTAGTGCACTACAGTCAAGCTTTTTCAACCCAATATAATTGGATGCCTATTCTTATTCGCAAAATCGAAACTGCGTAAGTTCTATTTCTCTTGATGAACACAGAATTGGGTTCATCATCTGGGGTTGCCTCAAACGACTTTACAGTTTAGTTATAACTTAATTATAGACTTGGGGTAGGGGTGGGGATAGAAAGTCATAGAGTTAATATCAATATATTTCTAAGGCTGTAAATTTACTTAAATAACAAGAAACGACTGATGCTACAAAAATAAAAATCTTATAGCAATGCTAAATTGCAAATTATCACAGAAGTCATATTTTTAGGAATTAAACTTTGAAGGTAAGTTTGTTATCTGTTAGGTGTAACGTAGGTGAATTCCTGTGTCTAGAAGACCTTGAAGTTTTGAACTTCCTGGTATTTAAGAAGAAAAAACAAAACAAAAAAACCCAAAAACCAAACAAAACTTTTCCTTGGAAAGAACATAAATTAAGATCCAAAATATGTATTATTTAATGCTTTGCTTTATTAATATGTATATCGAATATTATGCCACGTTTGTGCTAAAATGCCATTTGAAATCAGTATTAAAATGATTATAGAAAAAGAATACTTCTAAGACCTAAGGGTGTAATGATACAGATAATTAATGTATTTCTGAGACACTGCTATGACCCACCTAGTCTTTATTCTTCTGTATGCGTTCAGGTTGACTCACTTCCTGGTTCTTAATTATAGCCAGTAAAATATATATTTCAAATAATGTAAAGGTTTCACTTCCTGAAATGAAAAGAGACCCAGATGTACCCCATCCTTGGTCACCTGTGACTGGCTGCCTAATATTAACTTATTAATTAGTCTGACTCTCCTGGAAAGGACTTACTGTTTGAATTTTGTGGAAATCCAGGCAAGGAGGATGGACCATTCATTCCAGGGAGCAGAACCGGAGGGAGGCCGGGGAGTCCTGGGTAGGCCGCCGGCAGACTGATGCCATGGAGGGAGCCGCTGTCCATCATGCCTGGCTGCTGCACCGCTAAGCCCAGCACATCTGAAGCTTTCTTGATACGATCAAGTTCTTGCTGTGCCATCAGCTGTCGAACGGTGGTCGGAGCCAAGTAATCTTTCTCCCGATCGAGCTGGCTCCCCACGGTCTCCCTCACTTTTGAAATGTGCTGTTTGGAGAAAATATGATCTCTGATGGACAAGCGGGCAGAGTACTTCACCCCGCAGAGGGTACATTCCGGTTTGGTGCCTTCTGTTCCACTTTGATTAATCATGAAAGGCTTCCCTATGTTAATTTTAAACTTCTTTTCCTTTGCCCTTGCATTTTGGAACCACACCTGGACCACGCGTTTGGGCAGGCCAATCTCATTGCCTAACATCTCACATTCTTGCATGGTGGGAGTTCGGTAGTCACTGAAGCAAGCCTTGAGAACCTTGAGTTGAAGATTGCTCATTTGGGTTCTGAAACGCTTGTGACCTGGTCGATCGTTGCTTTTGGATTTAAAGGGATTGCTGGATCCAAAGGGATTCGGTGAACTCGGGTCTGCTATGCTGGATGTTTCGCTGCGGTCGGCATTGTCATCGGGGTCATCTGTGATATAAAAGCTTTGGTCGTGGTCGCCGTCCTTATCGTTGAAATGGATAGAGGGACTCGTGAGAGAGAAGAGAAATTTTTCATCGCAGACCTCCGTGGTGGGTGTGGTCGCGGGTTTTGGCAAAGCGTCCAGAGTTTTGGGCTCTTTAGGAGATAAAGCTGGCTTCACATCTCCGGAACTTCCCGTGGTGCTTTCCATCTCAGCGGTGCCCTCGTCGCCGGTGGTGGCGTCACTGATCGCTGTATTAATCGATGAAGTCTCATCAAAATCAGTTTTATTTTGATCATACCCTGCCTCAGCAGGAGGGGCATTTAAATTCTCTACATCCTCAGAACATTCTGCTTTAAAAGAGGAAGGGCTTAGAAGATTCTTCGGCGACAGCTCTGCGGTTTTGCTCACAGGCGTGGACACTGTGGAAGCCAATTCGTTCTCACTTGATAGATCCATTTTAGTTAGCGGCAGAGACGGATAATCAAAATAAATGTATTTCTGAGGGCTCTCTCCCCCATCTTCTGCTGATATCAAAGGGCTTGGTGGCAAGCTGTAACCCGCCTGCTTTCCTTCATTCCAGTGCCGAGAGCGGATGTGGCTTTCTAAGGCTGACTTTGCCTTGAACAGGGCTCGACAGAAAGGACACCGTTTGTGGGACTGTGCTGGGCCCACTGCCCGGAACTGGCCTTTCCTTTCTCGAGCTCGGGTGTTCTGGAACCAGACTTGCACAACCCGTTTCTTCAGCCCCACTTCACGTGCAATATGATCAAGCATTTTCCTGGTAGGGTTGGAATCCAGCAAGTACTTCTCATAGAGTATTTCCAGTTGTTCCGGGGTGATCGTGGTTCTCAAGCGTTTATCGCGGTGTTGGTCCTCACCGCTGTTCCCTCCCTCCTTTTCACTGCAAGCATTGTCCTCTTTGTCATCCAGTTTCCTTTTCAGGGAAGCAGCGACCGTCGCGGGCGCTGTAGTGTGGGAGGAGCCGGTCTGAGGTGGCATCTGTGCCAGAGAACCACTCAGCAGCTGTCCGGTCATCAGCGGGTTGTTGGGGTCGAATATCATGTAGGGCATATCCATGGGCCTTTCCAAGAATGGCGAGTGGAGGAATTGGTTTTGAGCAGCAAGGAAGTGCATGTGCTGGTGCTCCTGCCAGAGTTCCAGAGTGGGGAAGGCAACCGTACACTGATCACATTGGTATTGTAGTAACTGTGGAGGTAGACTGTTCTGGAGAGAAGTCATGGAAATCTGCAGTGGGCTGGAAGGGACCGGGGTCTGCGAGGCCGACGGAGGTCTTCCGACGAGTGGGGGTTGTTTCGGTGGCTGGGGCTGTGGCGGAGCTGCCGAGGCCTGGGGTGGGTCTGAGGAGGTTGACGCTGATGGCAGGGCTGGCTTGCTGCCTTGAGAAGGGGGAGAGGGGTCCCTCTGCTTTGGCTTTTCTGTGGGATATTCGGGTTTCGGAGAGGTCTTCTCCAGGTCCGGTTTGGGTGACGGGATCAAGGGGGTGCTCGTCCCAGAGCCAGAGCTCGCCGCAGGGGCAGCGGGGTTTTTGGCCGCGTCCGTCTGACCAGACGCTGTGCAGTGCTTATACACCACTTGATCGGTGGCATCCATGGAGTCTTCGGTTTGGCTCTCATCTTGGGCATCATCATCTTCATCCTTGTAACACTGCTTCTTCTGATGCGTAATCAAGTCAAAGATCCGGGGGAAAACCACATTGCACTTTTTACACTGGTACTGCATGTTGCTTGTTCGAATATACCGTTCGTTAGTGAGTTCCCTCTTCTCGTTGTCTTTCGTTTCTGCTTGGTTCTCGTAACTCTTGCGTGCTTTCTGACGAGCATTCTGGAACCACACGACAATCACCCGGGTGGGGAGATTGAGAACAGTGGAGAGTTGTTCTATTTCATCATCCTTTGGGTAAGCGTTTGTGTCAAAGAAGTCTTGGAGAACCCTAAGCTGGTAGTCGGTAAATCTCGTTCTAGAAGACCTTTTGCTGAACGACGCATCCGATTTGTAATGTTCTAAAGAGGAGGGCTGTGGATCAATTCGGATATCTTCCAAAACAGTTATGGGAGGGTTACTGAAGTTGTAGGGTGAATCCTTGTTTCGCTGCCGTTCCTTAAAAAGCGTATTTCGAAACCAGTGCTTGATAACTTTTTGAGAGAGGCCCGATTTCTCCGCCATTTCTTGGATCTGCTCTTCACTCGGGGAATTGTTGATGTCGAAGTAAGCCCTCAGGATTTTTAGCTGGTCGTCGGTAATTCTTGTCCGCGGGCGTTTGAACTGAGAATGCCTTAAGAAGTTGGGATCTATTCCGAGCTGCTGTTGGCAAAGCTGAGTGAGATCGGCAGACAGAGTGTCCATCTGGGGCAGCTGCAGGGCGAGCTGGGGAGGGAGTGCAGGGTGCTGCACGGGCTGCATCATAATGGAAGGAAAGAGTGGAAGGTCCAGAGAAACAGGCAGCTGGACCTGGGGGGGAGCCGAAGGGGGAGGGGGTGGGGGAGGGGGTGGGGGAGGGGGCGGGGGTGGTGGCGGAGGGGGAGTGGGTGGTGGTGCTTGCAGAGGAGTGGAAACCGTGCTTGGGAGTTTCACGGGACCCAAGGAAGAAGGCTGCGGAGGAGCTGGAGGCAGAGGAGGCGGGGGAGGTGGAGGAGGTGGCGTTTCTGGTGAAGATGGCGAAATTGGATACAGCTTGTCATAGGCCTCCCTGTACTGACGAGCAAATTTTTCTAGTGCTCCGTATGGAAAAAATTGCCCGTGGACATGTTCTTGGTGACTCTTCAAAATAAGAACATTGGAAAACAACTTGCCACACGTCCCGCATTCCAGTTTGTCAGTGTTTTCCCCTTCACCACTTTTGCCCTTCTTCTGTACCTTCTGCCTGTTTTCGTTGTACTGGATGACCAGTTCAAAACCAAAGTTTTCCAATAAAGCCTTGGCTGCATTTCCTCTGGCCCCCGAAGCTATTCGGGGCGGCGGGATGCAGGGTTCCGAGGATTTTTGCTTCTTGAGGTCTTTGCCTTCTTTGAGTCCTTCGCCTTCGCTGGAATATTCTTGCTTTGGCTTTTCTTGCTTTTCAGCAATCTCTTCTGCCTCCTTGTAAGACGGCCCGTCCTTCAGGACAGGGCAGTCTGAACTGGCTCCGCTCGTCTGCTCTTGTTTCAATAATTTGCTTGCTGCCTGCTGTTGCTGCTGTTGCTGCTGCTGCTGTTGCTGTTGCTGCTGTTGCTGCTGCTGCTGCTGCTGCTGCTTCTGGGGCTGCAGCTGGGGCTGGCTGGCCTGGTACTGTTGTGCTTGTTGCTGTAGTATTTGCAGTTGAGTTTGGCCAACGTGGTGCTGGGTTTGAATCTGCTGCTTCAAGTCTTCCAGCAAGGATCCAGCCATTCCTGTCATGCCGGGCATGCCAAACGTGGCCGAGCCGGGCAAGCCCAGATCTGGCCCCAAGCTGAACTCCGTCCCAGGGATGTAGAATGGGAAGAGAAACTGAGGCTGCTGAAACTGCAACAGAGCTTCTGGGGTCATAGGGAAATGAGGCAAAAAGGCAGGGTTTAGAAACTGAGGCTGAAAGAACGCGGCCTGCTGTTGTAACTCGTGCTGTAACTGCATCTGGATTTGTGCTGGTGACTGCAGTGGGTGATGGGTAGGCTGGGCAGAGATCAATTCCGGAGTTTGCTTTTTATTTAATTCTTTGGCATCTAAGTGGGCATCTTTGCTGCTTACTGTCGCTAAACTCATGGAATCTAGCATCCCTTGGCCGGGACTACTGTTGGCCGCCATGCCGTGCCCACCAGCCACGTGGCCGCTCGGCTCCAGCTTGGCAGCCCTCGCCTTCGTCTGGTGGAGCACGGACCTCATATGGATTTCCAGTGTTGAGCTTTGGCTGTACGCAACATTGCAGATGCTGCACTTATAGGGTTTGTTATCTGTGCTGCTGTTGGTTTCTTGCGGAACAGGACTGGAGGCTTCCTGCAAAACCTTCTTCAACTTATGCAGATGAGAAACTGAATTATAATGGACCAAGAGAATGTTCTTTTGGGTGAACGACTCTTTACACACTGTACATTTATACGGGCGGGATGGATCCAGGAATTTTTCCATCGTAAAATTTGGCCCTTTTCTAAAAGGTAAGGTCCGCTTTGGTTCGGAGCCCATGTCATCAGGAATAGAGCTACTGTCGCTTCCTACGGGACTTGCCTTCCCTTCGTGGTCCACCTCATACTCTCTCTCCATTTCCTGCTCCAGGGCATGGTCGTCCTGTGCCATAGGTTCGCTCTCCGCCCAAAGTTCACCATTCACGGGCAAGGAGGCATACAGCTGCTGAAGTTCAGCTTCACTCAGCTCGGGGTGGCCTGCTTCCAAGTGTTTTTTTAAAGCCTGGAATGTACGGAAACTACGCTGGCAGAGATTACACATCGTCGCAGCCCGAATCGCGTGATACTGGGAATGTATCTGAAGCTTCTGCATAGTCTTGAAAGCCAGACTGCAGTGGTTACAGCGATACTTATAAACGTGGCGGTCCGACACCGAGAGTGGTTGCCTTTTTTGCTGCTCACTCAGCTGGTCTTGGAGAGCGTCAGGGACTTTCACATCCTTACTGCTATTTTTATTCCAGTCTGACACTTCCATGGGTTCTTTAGTTGGTTTCTGCTCCTCACTCTTTATTTCCACACTAGCCTTTGAATCGTCAAGACCTGCCGCACTTTTGTCATCCACTGGACTCTCGCCTGTGTAGAAGAAAGCACAAATAGGTCGCTTACCGGAAGAAAGCCTACTGCTTAAATGCCAGTGAATATCGTTAGGTGGGAACCTCTAAAGATTTCCGCTTAGTTGATTCTTTGAAGAAATATTTACTGAGCAACTGCTATGTGCCAAGCACTGTGCTTGGTGCCGAGCATGAACAAGAAATCACCCCCGACCTCAGGGAATTTCAGGAGAGGAAAAAAGGCAAGTCAAAGGTAATTACAGTATGCTGCAATCAGCATGATATCAAGGGCCGTAACCTCAGTGTTCAGGAATTAGGACACACAGACTATTCTTGGTCATCGACACTTAAGTCCCCCGAGGGCAGTAACAGATGAACAGATAGATCCAAAATATGCCTTGGAAAATGTTACTCTTGGAAACACCACAGTTTTTTCCCTCTATGCTTAAAAACAAACAAACAAACAAACAAAAACCTTTGATAGTAACAATCCTGGATCGTCCCCACAAATGCGTGCCCCTGAGCGTGTTTTCCCCTAGATCTTGCTCCCAGGCTGGCGTACCTGAATATTTCCCAGATGCCTCAGCTGTGATGGCTGCAGATGTGTCCCGCTCTGATTTCTCAGAGGCAGCTGCTGGCAGTAGCAAACTGTTCGGCATCATCACATCAGGCACAGGCACCTGTGAGAACCACAGGTGTTCATGTCAAATGTAGCCCAGAAATCAGACTCCATCACATCTGCATTTGGCAGGAGCATAACCCACTTAACATTTTTCCAAACAAAAGCAGGGACATTTTGTGGATCTTACAGGCCAAGGCTATTGCTTTGAATTTTAGATCAATGGTGTTGCGATGCTGTATTCTTCTTTTATTTTTTAAACTATGATTTGAAGGTTTTTGTAGGTCTGTTGTTTTAAAATGATAACCAAGAGATTTTGAAACTCCGCATGCCCACATGAGTCATTTAGTTAACATAACAGATAAAAAGTAAGACGGTAAAATACACTACTGAAGGGGCACCTGGGTGGCTCAGTCGGTTAAGCGTCCAGCTTCGGCTCAGGTCATGATCTCACGGTCTGTGAGTTCGAGCCCCGCATCGGGCTCCGTGCTGACAGCTCAGAGCCTGGAGCCTGCTTCGGATTCTGTGTCTCCCTCTCTTTCTCCCTTTCCCTTGCTCGCTCTCGGTCTTTCTCTCTCAAAAATAAACATTTTTAAAAATTTAAAAAATTTGCTACTGAATATGCTATGCCTTATATCATTTTTTTTTTTTCCTCCAGAAGCAAAAGAGAGAACAAATGGGCCTTGGTTGTGATTTCCATAACACAGTCTGTAAGAGAGCTTTAAGTGGGCAGAAAAAATAAATTCCTCAACCAACAATTACAGATTTTGCACTGAGACTTTTGCAGAGAACATGTCACACGTGCATCAACATGCGGTATCCTTACTGTCATAAGCAGCTTCTCCACACAATCCGGAGACACACTGTGCAAATGCGTCAGATGCAGCTGGAGGTGCATTTTGTTGCTGAGGACGTCCTGACAGAGCGGACAGCAGATGACCGGCTGCACCGAGTGCTGTGACAGGACATGCATCTGGATACGACTTTGGTCCCTACTATTGTAGTTGCAATAAGGACACTGAAAGAACTGGAGAATATGGAATAAACATGGCTGCTGTTAGTTGACGCCCTCGGATGACTTCAGAACATTAGAAGTAACACCAAGAGTTCGTTATGCTGCTGATCACAGTATCTACATACACTTCAACAGCATGAAATCGTGTGGGGCTCGATAACCATCAGGAGCAACAACAACAACAACAATAACAGTAACAATGATAATAATAATAATAGTCAACAACAACAGTAACAACGATAATAATAATAATAAACAGGTTTACACAGCAAAGGGAAGAAACGTATCTACCTGCTCGTGACAGAATTTGTTGTCCTCTGCAGGTTTTGATCTTTTTGTCGCAACATCCTCTTCTTTCGCCAGCAGGAGTGGCTGGGTCCCCCCTCCCACACTGACTTTTAGCTCCTTTTCTGGTGTGATTATTCCTGATTCCCAAAAAAAGAATAGAACACCTCAATTTTAAAAGACTAACAATATCAAATTCTGAAAAATTACATGTTTTTCAAATAGCTCTGACTCTAAATCCACTGAATCCTTAAAATGACTGAACAAACACTTTTAAATGATGGTAATCTCAAAAGGCAAAAAGCACACTTCTTTTTATCTACTAAGTGGACTTTATAAATATATTTTAAAATGTACTTCTGTCTCATGTTTAGATAACCCTAGGTGACCTTGAAAGATTCATCCAGAACACATGCTCTCTGGTGTCTCAGGATGCCTTTATCACATTAAAGCTAATCTACTCCCATTCACAAATGCTAACTTGGAAAATAGCTCCTTTGACTAACATTTAATTACTTATCTTTTTTCTAAAATCCTTGGACACTGAAAACATTTCAAAATACTGAGAAGAACTGACTAGTTACAATTCAGAAACTAAACTAATATTACGTGGTGTGTACAGGATTTAAAAATTACATATCTGTCGCTGCTTTTTGCGATTTACGTTTCACTTCAGATGTTTCAGCAGTTGGCCGTAAACATAACATTATGGCCCGGATCTCAAGAAGACAATTGTTTTATGAGGTTAATCCGAATATTCGGTGTTAAAGATGGTTTAGAATTTTGCCTAGATGAACAATGTAATGTGCAGGGGCTTCACACACATCAAAGAAAAGAGTGCAATTCTAATTTCCCAATCTAACAGAAAATTCTTTCCAGCATCAATTTTCCCGATAATCTCCTCTGTGAGGCTGGATATTACAGCGACATTGGGTAGGCATGTCACATACATCTCACGACAAACACAAAACCTCATTTACCATCCATTCCAATCTCATCATAGCGCGGCATCATCTGACCTTTTTTCTGCTGTTTATTATGAGTATTTCTAATTTTAACTTTCAATTTTCACCATCTTCCAGTCAATTTGCAACTAAATTATTTCCAGGGTGAGGACACTATCACTGGACAACTGGGTGCAAATACATCTTGAAATGCAATGAAGCTAAACCATTGATTGCTATCAGACCCCGCGTAAATATAGAGTCTAGGCGTAATCTGATTGTATGCTGTGCATGAAGATTTATCTTGATTTTTTTTCAATCCACATACGGTTCATATAAATGAACAAATTGGACCTTATTGCAAAATAACCCAGTTTTAATTTAAAAATAAGGTCAAGGATGTTATGGAAACAAAGTAAAAATGAACCAAAAAATATGTTCTTTTTCTAACCTGAATAGAGATGCGTGTTTTTTACCATATAAATTTTAGGAATTTCACATTCAGAAAGAAATTTAAAAGTAAGGTGACTCTGAAGAGACCAAAATAAAAAAATAGAAGTTAAATGACACAACGACAATAATTTTATTCCCTCGAAGTTTGTGGTAGGTACAGAATTAGCACTATGTTTCAACAAATTACACTGCTATTGATTTCTGGATTTACAAACATTAGATTTTATTTGAATTAGTTCATTTGTCCTGTATATACATATGCCTTGGAGAAATTTAGATTCTTTGTAAATATTTGAAAAAAATGATTTATCATATTTGTATTCAAATGAACTTAAATTTGAGACTGACTGAAGAATTTCATTCCATTGATTAAACAATACCCAAGTACTTGATATCCAAAAGTTAGGTCAAAAACAGGAATGTTTATCTCAGAATTAATTCTGGCATCAAAAAATATGTTTCTCCTTCTCAAAACAGTCTTTTTGCTATTGTTTTAAAAGTGTGAAAAATAACATTAGGAAGACACTATGCTATATAGTATCTTGCAAATAAAACTTACTCCCTATGGTGTCAGATCAAGTTCTATAAAATGATTGTCATTTAAATCAGCAAATGTCTACCAGTTGCTTTCTCCTGTGGAACTGAAAGAGTTTTCTTAAAGAGTTCCTTATTAATGAGTAAGAATACATTCCCTTAAAAAGAGTAATACTATGTCACATTCCCTTATCATTCTTTTGTGTACGTGGTAGAATTAGACATGACCAAATAATAAGTTGGTCCAATTCCCTATGCTATCAAAAACTGTCACACGCCAGTTAAAAGATAATCTCCATGACTCTGGTTGCTTGTGGGCCCTATGGAACATCAGCTATAGAATAAACCTCCCATGAACTTCTAAATCTATTAAATTTATAGCTATGGCCTTATTTTCATAAGCTTATATATTCTAATGTTAGTCCTATAAAGGATCAAAAATATTGCTTTCGTGGTTTGAAACATTTTACTAAGTAAATTTTACAATTTACTACATTTGCTATAGGTTGGTGAAAATATTTGGTATAAAGAATCCATATTCTTATTTTTACCTTATTAATATTCATCAACAATATATTATACTGTTAATATTCATCAACAGTATATTCTACTGTTTTTTAATTTAGTAACATACCGTGTTGTAGCAAGGAAGCAAAGAGTTAAATTTTAGGGCCATTACTTCATAGCCATTGCTGTCACTGTTGGCTATAGTATTCCACCCAATATATGTGTCAGCTTCAATATTTTTTGGCTAATTAACTTAGTTAATTAAACCATGATCTTAATGTAAGTTAGGAGCTTCCTAAAGACCATCTTATTTTAAATTAAAAAGAAGTTATAAATAAAGGCTGCCTCCCCCCATTTACAGCCAAGCACCCCAGAAATAGATGCCATTGATAAGAAGAAGCAGAGAAAACTGAGATGTAATAACATAACAAGAACAGACTCTTGAGGATAAGGGAGGTCATCAAGATTATTTGCAAAGATGATGGAAGTTACATTTTATGCACACATGCCTTTTCTACTCAAAGGGGTGCTATCTCAGGTATTATGGCCTCCGTGATAAATTGTAGGGCATCAACTCTGGGATCTTTTTCTGAATTGTCTTATCCTAGAAATATATTAAACAAGGGCCTGCCAATTTTGGAGGGTTTTGATTAAGTTTTGTGATTACTCATAGTTTATGTCTGCAACTTTATTTGAACTAAATGCTGTTTGTTACCCGAGACAAAATTTTGAAATGAGATCACAATTCATTTTTCTGTTATTAAGGACATCCCAATATTCTCAAAAAAACAATGCCATTTTAATGCATTTTAAACTAAAAAATGAAATCTAATTACAAATAAGTACTACCAAATAGATGAGCCAATGATTATCTGTCAGTTATGGGATTATTTAGCTTGCATGAGATGGCTAATATAAAAATGACATAATTCATTTTGATTCAGATGCTGCCTACTTAATAATTTTCAATCCCTAAAATACGGAAGGTTGTAAAGTGGTTTATACTCATAATAAGTGAGGAAAATCCAATAGCATATATGTACTCAAAAACAAATCTGGAAAAAAACCAATAAAACAAGAAACTGAGTAATTATCTATCAATCAATGTATTTGATAAAGTTTGACTGTTATAAAACTTGAATATAACAAAGGATGTTATTCAACTACAAATAATTCTAAATTATAATTACTGGTACAGTATTCTTTCTAATGAGGCCGGAATGAAAGGATAATTTTAATTGCAATAATGAAGGTTAATTTCCATCCTTCCTCATGTTTACTCCCTTATTAAAAAGTGGTCCCCTTAGCCATGGCAGAGACATATTACATTTTCAATGCAAATGTATTAATCTGGATAAACTCTATATTAATTCTTGTACTGCACAGAGCTATAATTTGGATTATAATTAATCTAAAGTGGCACTAGATTTAAATGACAATATAAATGAGGCATTATGAGGCTTTTCTATTATGAATGAATATTCAACAAATATAACTTGCATATTGCCAAGTCTCATCTTGAAAGCTCCAGTCCTAGAGATTAATGTCAGCAACACAGCACAACAGCTTACACAAACATGGTCTTCCTAACATGTGGTGATTCCTTCCTGTCTAAAAATTTCTGTGTTAAAGTGGGGCCACACTGTCTTCCCACCTAACATTTTAAGATAGTGATTAATGTATAAGTTTGCTGGTATTTTTTGACAATTATCACCGACATAAGGAAACAAGCCAATAGAGACGTAAGTGGTTATTCAATCATTAGAAATATTATAAGGAAAAACCCATGTAATAACGTTTCACTCAATCAGATTCAACTTAAAAAGTGGAAAACTTTGTTGAAAGTTCACGTTAGTTGTCAGTTACAAGAACCATCTTGACGTCTAGGAGGTTTTGAGGCTAAATATTTGCATGGTAGTAATTGCTAATAGTTGGTGCTTAAATTCCATTTTCATCTCTACAGATACACCTGGGGAGGAATTGCTGCAGGAACAAAAAATAGTTTTAAACAACTAACATCATGCAACGTTCTGTATTCTCCCAGAAGCTGAAGCCCTGTCGAGATGGTACAATTAGGCACTCAAGAAAAGACAATAACTCATCAGGCCATTAGGGAGTGACTGAGTCCATTATTTATACAGAGCAGTAAACTGCTGGTGGAGATACAGCCCCTGCATCTGTGGTATATTCCAAATAAGACTCCTCCCTTGATGGTGAGCTTGGATGTGTTTTCAAGAGATTCCCAGAATCCCTCTTTTGGAAAGCATGAGATATTTACAACCAAGCATAATGTCGTATGCCTAAGTATTACATGAGCATTTAACAAACACTAATATGCTATCTGTGTATTTCACACATTCTTTTAAAGAATGGGACGGATACGCTTTGCAATGTCTTTGGGGATGACTGTGAGAAGGACTCCAGTGAGCACGGACAGAGGCCTGCCGTCCCTGAGGTAGTCAAGCAGTTAGCCTTGATGAGGTCCATCCTTGGACTACCTTGCTATTTCCAATTATTTTCAAATGAGGTTTGGATGGCACTACCCTTGACCTTAACTGATCACGAGGTATTTCAAACCCCTTGTCAGTAACCTCAGGAGCCAGCTTACTAATATACAGCTATGGCACCTTTTTTACATTGCTTTAGGCTCAATACCAACCTTAGATCCTCTTTGTTTAAATCAAATTAGGATCATATGTTAGCCACTGCATCCTAGACGCAAATTTAAGTGGTGCTTTCCCACTGGACTCCTGAGAGAGATTCAGCACTGAACGACGTGGGATAAGAAGCAGAGAGGCCCTTCAAATAATTTTTGAAGGGAATGCAAAACTTAGATATGCAAAGACCGAATGACAAATATGGGATAATTCAGATTTAAACAAACTTGCACGTAAAAATGATATCTTTTGCACAACCCAATGTCTTCATAGTGAAAACAAGCTTCTTTATATATGCAGCTGTCACTGGAATTCAAGGAAAAGATAGATGAGTACCTGAAACTAATAGGCTTGAACCCGTTTCAGCACTTCTTCTGCTTCAATGAGTCCAACATAATAAAACTAGGTATAGCGTGCAGCAAAAGTAGCCAATGTAATATTCATTGCGACCATAGATTTCCATCTCATACATACAAAGCATGGATGAAGTCATATATTTGCCAAATCAAACACAGAAAAAGCCTTAGGTATCCACACCAGATGCTGGCCTAGGGTTTGTTTGTGCACAAGTAAATGTCATGACACGAAGGTTTGTTTTCAAAGACAGTAGCTTTCATTACTGGGATTTGTCTATTCTAGAAGATCAAAATTACCCAGCACCTAATCCCTTTTCAATGATATTTCCTCTTTCTTAGGCTGAATCATCTGTAAACTTTTCCACTGGATTTTGTTTGAAATGCCTCAAATAGATGCCCTTAAAAAGAGCAAATTCCTGAGTGTAGGTTGTAAAAAAGCAAGGAAAAATAACATTTATTTTTAGGGTTACGTGGTTGGGGGGGGTGCATGTGACTGAATGAAAAAAATTCAAGTGATATCTAATCCTGTGCTTATGAAAAATTAATATGCCATCAGAGGAATCACAAGTATAGCTAAGATTAATGAAAGGCGCTTAAAAAATTACAAGCACACAAACTGATTTGATTAAAAAATAATCTTGCTGGTCGTCCTGTAATATTCTTCAACTTATCCACATCTATTCTGTCAGATGGTTATGATTAAAAATAGGTCAATGGGAGGCTACTGATAGAAATCACATGCAAAATGCACATGCAATGAATAGTAGTGGGAATGTTCAGACAGTTTAAAATGAATAAAAGCTTTTAATAAGCTTTGGTGGGGGGTGAAGGAAGGGCTGATTGCAGGGAATGGCGGGGGAGGGGGGAGGGTCAGCGGGGTTGGGGTGGGGGGTGGGGGGAGAAAGGTGAGGGATGCTAGCATCTTACCAGAATCTTTATTAGAGTTTTTGCCTTCACTGTTGTCTCTCTCACACGTGTCTCTCTCGTCATCCTCTGCCACTGAGGCAGGCTTGCCGGCTCCTTCAGCCTCCTCACTGTGTTCTTCTGTCAAGAAAAACAGACCAGTCAGTAGGATTGAAAACCCCAGAAACGTGCACAATAAAATCAACGTGACCATGGAAAAGCAGTGCTCTTTGTGAATCGTCTGCAGACATTTACTCCGAAAAGAGAAGATAAATTTATTCCAAAGTCTCTGTTAGAACCTGCTGACTGCACCAATGCAAATTTTCATCTAAGGGAACTTCTTTCACACCCATTGAGGAAATGCGCCTGTGCTAAATTAGAATAAGAGAAAGCATTTTAAGTACGGTCCAAGCTAGAAAAGATTTAACAAGAGGTGCACAGCAATTGTGTCCTCTTAACAGTAGAAACTTGTAAACTACAAGCTACATAGGCCTACTGTTTCTGTGGACTTGGACCGATGACAGGACAAATCCACTTCTTGGAAAAAATTCTTGGTGAAATAATGTGATCGTGATGGGTTAAATGTAAGACAGGTGCTACCCCTGTCTTCAGTCCCCAGGCCCCAGGGGAATTTTTTGGAATTTGTCAGAGTAGGATCTCAAAACTTCAGTTACATTGGTGTGTGTGTGTGTGTGTGTGTGTGTGTGTGCGCGCGCCTGCGCGTGTGTGTGTGTTTCTATAGGGGGAGCTATACAGAGTACAGGACATAAGAAGGTATACTTCTTCTATGACAACCACGTCACCCCACACCTCATTCACGGGTTCACACCAGCTAGATTACATGGAAATCCTCATAGTAACTCAACCCTATTTAATTATTCTGTAAATCTTAGCTATGCTGCTGCTGGTGGATTAATCTGTTTATGCAGTTAGCCTCTATGCTGGGTCTGTGTAGCACTAATCCGTGAAAGGCCCACTGTTCTCTTTCATCCTGCGATCATTTGTCTCTCACTGTGCTGATGTCACATTTTAATGAATTTTTAGCAATCTGAGTAATGCCAGATAACCAGACTCGCAACTCCCCACAGCATGGCATGCTGTTTTCATTGCAGCACAAAAAATAAAAATCATATTCCCCTGTTCAGGTAGGAATTACATAAATTAGGAGAAGAAGGTAAAATGGGATTTGAAGCACCAGGCTGCTCAATTTCATAAAATCTTTAATGACCATATAAATTAACCCTGGAAAGGCAAAAGGTCATCGACACACATTTGCATACACTCTTCTATTTGCTTTTGATAAGCAGAGCTTTTATGCAGAGAACATGATACAATTAACCCTTCAATAACCATACAAAACGCTGCTGCGGACATTTTAAGTGTCAAGCATTAACTGAAAATTACACACTGCATAAAATTTTCATTGCAAATGCTATAGTGATTGAAAGGGGAAATCGTGGCCCTCTCCACACCCCATGTTTTATTAATAACGTTCTGACAGCAGAATGAAATATCCACTGTCATATGTAGCAGCTGAGCACAAAAAAAAAAATGCTATTTAGTGCCTCACCGGCCGGCCCTGCTCTACAACTGTGCGAGCAGGAAACAACAGAAGGGGGCACTTCTGGGCTCAATAGGGAAACTCCAAAAAGCCGAGGGGAAAACAAGGGCATTTAATAAATTTGAAACAAGAATTTGTTTCAACTGTGAGTCCTCAAAGGCACCACACAAATCCATTTATTCCATAGTTGCACTCTGCCACTGCACAAAAGCAGAGCTGAGGTCCGTGGGGGAGGGGGTCAGTCATCTGAGGACTGTGGGGGAAGCTTCCCTTTCAGGCAAATACCTGTGAAATATTTCCTCTAAGAGGGGAGAATCAACACTTCTTAAGGCCCTAGCCTGCTTTCACCCCCCCATCAGCGATAATTACTGATCAAACACAGGCTCCCTCAGCCCAGCAGGGGCCAGCCTGGGTGGGGACCGTGGCCAGTTTGGTTTGGGGGGCTGGAAGGCTGAGGTCATGACTGGATGGGGCTGTTTCCCTGCCAAGTGCACACATGTGACATGACATCCAGTGTCAGGCCCTCCACCTACGACAGCCCATGGCAATTACTTTTCAACTCGTCCTGGGGAAGGGATGCAACACTTCTTTGAGTAGATTTACTGGACCTTTCCCCCAGGGCTGGAAAATGAAGTGTCAGAGTGCTACTGAGTGTCCTTATCTTGAGGGGACATAAAATTGTAAGGGCTATCGCAACTCACATTAATAAAACATAGCGTGTCAGGAGAAGAAAACAAAACTTATGAAGGCACTAAAAGACAAAACTACAGTATAATCTGGGTCTCATCGGACGGTTTTCGCAGGGTCTTCTTCATTTTCCAGGATGTGTTTTAAGTGTGAGAGAAATTCCCAGACATGCTCTTCTATACATCACTGTGGTGTCTGACCTCAGCCTGACCCTGGCAACAGTTTGAGAAATCTGAATGTGAACAAAGACTCTGTGTCAGCAGCAGGGAAAGATTGTGGGGTAGACTCTCCCCATCAACTTAATCGCAAACAGCAGTTCTGAGGCCATAACTTGGCCTGACTCTTCCAGGCCACAACTCATAACCTCTAGAGGCGGATTTGCCCGCACTGCCTCTGCTTCTGTGACTTTTTTCCCCTCTCTCTTTTCTGGTTCTTCCTTTGAAGTAGGCAGGCAATTAGCTCTAATGCGCAAGCAATTCAGACCTGTTTTGTGGTTTGGAAGGCGCAAGCTGTTTATTACAGGTAGGCTCTTTGGAGCCATAGAACTTTGCAAATTTCTAATCACGCAAAAAATAATCAAAGGGTGACTTATATACACCATAAAGTTTCATACAAGCCAGAAAAAAAAAGAGCCTCACTTTCATTCGTAAAGAGAGCTTTTGAAATAAATTTGACATTCATTCTATAAATAGACTTTAGAGTCAAGAATATTAATGAGGAGAAACAGCTTTCTCTAGGAAAACCGTAGGCTGGATCTGGGGTTAAGGGAAGGAGTGTCTACTTTGTAATTTTCAAGTACCACATTTACCTCAACAGTAAAATGCCGTAAAATATACGATGCTTTATAGGACACAAAATATGTATATTATACTAATGTATTCATATGTAATACTAATGTATTAAAGGAATGCCTTAAAACGAAGGAAAATTCCATAAAATTCCAATCCATAAAATTCCAAAATAAAGACACTAAGTTATATAAAATTCCAAAATGAAGATGTTAAAGCAGTTTTCATTTTCAATAGGTTTCTTCACTAACAGATTACAAATAACAATAATGAAAGTATTATAACATTTCATAACACTGTTGTATTTACAGAACATGTATTTTTAATTAGTGTTTTGCCTTACGGAATATAAAAATACAGTATTTATTCATATGTTAAACTTTATGACATGAATGTACTTAAGTTTAAAATGCATTTGGGTCCTGTAGAACTTTCCAATTTTCTTTTCTTTTCTTTTCTTTTCTTTTCTTTTCTTTTCTTTTCTTTTCTTTTCTCTTCTCTTCTCTTCTCTTCTCTCTTTTCCTTTCCTTTCCTTTCCTTTTTAAACTTATTTACTTTGGGAGAGAGAGAGAGAGAGAGAGAGCACACACTAGTGTGTGTGTGAGTCGGGGAGGGGCAGAGAGGAAGAGACAGAATCCCAAGCAGGCTCTGTGCTGTCAGTGCAGAGCCCGACAAGGGGCTCCGTCTCACAAACCATAAGATCATGACCTCAGCTGAAATCAAGAGTTGGGTCCTCCAGGTGCTCCATTCCCAGTTTTCAAATAAGTGATAGTACATTTTTTGTTTTTAAATATTTCAAAATACTAGGAAGAAGAGAAAATACTACTGTAGTCTTATACTTTTCAAGTGTGTTACAATAACTTCCCCTAGCATTTTTATCATACCTAACATAATGATCTTATAAGTTACTCTACACATACACATAAACTATATTACACAGAAAGAAAAGTTTTTGAATAACTAGCTTAGAATACTTCCTTTTGAATAATAAAAAAATGACTGGAAAATCACTATTAATTTATTCTATAAAATTATACAATTTCTAAGCAAATCTATTTCGGTAGTAGCCCTCTGATCTAAGCACCAGCCAGTTGTGCTTGGTTCCCATTGTTTTTTTATACAATTAGGTTTGGGAACCCTCTGAGTTGTCTGAGGAAAACACTGCATACTTTTTAAGCCCAAGGAGGAATCATGTAAAGAGGAAGCAGAGGAGAGTAACTTAAACACTTCGTATATTAGTTTTAATTTTAGCTATTGAGCATCTACTCTAGATACCTAGCTTATAAGAATTCTTTCCTGAACTCCCCCATTGTCTCTCTGCCCAGTCCTACTCCAACCAAATCTATCCTCAGTTTGATCTATTTAAACCCGACTTCCCCACTTAAAATCTTAGAGTATCTAAAATCTAAAAGTTCAATCTTCCATACATGGTAAGAATATCTTCAAATACCTGGTCCCTATCTACCACCCCACTCTCATCTTTCTTTCCTTCCTGCCCACTTAATTTCGAAAACAGTCTTCTCAAACGTTAGGGCACCAGAATCACATGGAAGACTTGTTAAAACAAAGACTCGACATCTCTAAGCTCCCAGGTGATGCTGTACTACTGGTCCAATGGCCATATTTCGTGAACCCACTGTTCTAGAAACATGTAACCATTATTAATGCCCTCTTCCTCCCCTGTAAGATATGCCATTATATTTTCTTGTCTTATCTAGAACAATTTATTGCCACTGTATAACCGCCACTTTTCCTTCAAGCACAGCATGGGAAATATCAGTTTCATCATCCATAAAAATGGGGTTAATAACCCCTGCCTCATAGGTTTGTTCTAAGATAATGAATAAAAATCAGTCAGTGCAGAGCCTAACACAAAGTAAGTGCTAAAAATGCTACCCATGTTATTACTAGTGTTATTAATTACTTCTTTCTCCAAAAACTCTTCCCTGAATGTTGAACAAAGATTAATGGTTCTAGATACATTTTTGAATTTTTAAAATTTATTTTTTGCTTTTATTTTCTTATGCATTGAGGTAAAAAAAACCTGACCCTAAGATATGAAAATTATCTGTGTATAGCCTAGTTCCCCTAATTGGTACATCTTTACTGAAAACAGTAATTACATTGTTTATTTTTGTGCCAGAAGCACCTAGAACAGTGCCTGGAATATAATTTTTTTTTAATGTTTACTTATTTTTGAGAGAGAGAGACAGACTGCAAATGGGGGAAGGGCAGTGAGAGAGGGAGACACAGAATCAGAAGCAGGCTCCAGGCTCTGAGCTATCAGCACAAAGCCCGACACGGGACTCGAACCCATGAACTGTGAGATCATGACCTGAGCCGAAGTCAGACGCTTAACTGACTGAGCCACCCAGGCGTCCCAACAGTGCCTGGAATACAGAAGGTAGGCAATACTTAGTAGTTGGAACACTAAATTCAATTTAGGAAGCAAAATTATGAGAAGAAAAGGAGGAGTCCAGATTCTATTCCATTCTTCTATTTCCCTTCAATAAAACTTTAAGAAGGTACTTGTTTGATTTTGGCCTTGTTTGTTTGTTTACATTTTCTCTTTCTCTACTAAATCACATGTATTATTCAACTCTCCAGTCAGGCTTCAAATCGACTGGTCTTTGCAGAGCCACCAAGGACTTCCATGCTGTGAAATGCGGTGACCACTTTTCCACCTGCATATTACGTAACCTGGCTCAGCAGAAGTTACTATGCCCTTGCCCTTGAAAAAAAGCCCCCCTCTTGAATTTCATTGCATCAGACTGTTGTGACTTTGTTCTACCTCTCTGAAAGTTCCCTCTTATTCCCCTTTGCTGAGGCCTCCTCCACTTAAAATCTAAATATTGGAGGGGTGCCTGGATGGCTCAGTTTGTTAAGCATCCGATTTCTGACTTTGGCTTGAGTCAGGATCTAATGGTTTGTGAGATTGAGCCCTGTGGTCGGGCTTTGTCCTGTCAGAATGGAGCCTGTTAGTGATTCTCTCTCTCTCTTTCTCTCTGCCCCTCCCCCTAACTCTTTCTCAGATAAATAAATGTAAAAAAATCTAAATATTGATGTGTCTCCAGCACTGGCCTGAAGCCCTATTGTCTTCTCTATCTACAAAGAGAGTTTAATTTGAGGAAAAATAATAATCTTCCTAGATGATAGCATCCAGATCCCTTACTTTAAATGTATATCTCCATTTGGATGTCTAGAAGATATACCAACTTCATGTGCCTAATTTTAACTTTTGGCCCCCCCTCAACACAACTCACTCTGTTTCACCCCAATCTCTCCATCTTAGTTAATGGTGCCCCCACCGTCGACCGAAGCAAGAGTCTTCCTTGACTCTTCTCTTTCTCTCATCGGCATACAATCTATTAGCAAGTTCTGTTATCTCAAATTCCAAAACACTTAGTACACACTAAATCTGTCTATTTCTCTAGATTTCCATTGTCAGTACCCTCATCTCTTACCTGGATTTTGAAATGGTTTAATAATGAGATAAGACTTGCTCCTGCTTTCCTACAACTTATGCTGCACATCTTAATAAAAGCAAGCTATTCTCCTACTTGAACCCTGCCACACTTCCTATTTCACTTAGAATAATGCACCAACTTCTTACTATGGCTGAAGTGACCAGGCCTTTGGCTACCTTTATGACTGCACCTTATGCCACTCCCCTACTCATTCATTAACCTCTCCACATTAGCTGTCTTTCTCTTCCTGGAACATGACCAACTTCTTCCCACCTCTACCTGAAAGGCATTTCCCCAGACTCTGGCTCCTTCTCATTATTTAGGACTCAGTTCACCCGTCATTTCCTCAGAGAACTTCTCTGACCATTACTTTTTTTTTTTTTAAAGTTTATTCAGTTTGAGAGAGAGAGAAAGGGTGCACCAGGGCAGGGGCAGAGAGAAAGGAGGGAGAGAGAATACCAAGCAGGCTCCATGCTGTCAGCACAGAGCCCAATGTAGGGCTCAATCCCACGAACCGTGAGATCATGACCTGAGCCAAAATCAAGAGTCAGAAGCATTAACCGACTGAGCCACACAGGTGCCCCTCTGACCACTGCTTCTAAAGGGGTGCATCATCTATCATAAAGGTGTGATTCTGAGACTTTAGTGGGAATCACATCACCTGGACAGCTTGTTACCTACAGATTGCCAGGCCGCATCCTCAGTGTTTCTGATTCTGTAAATCTAGGATGGGGGGCCAAGAACTTGAATTCTTACAATTCCCAGTTTGTGCTGATGCTTTGAGTTTGTTTGAGCACGCTTTGAGAACCTTTGCTGTAGCACATTACCTCTTTCACTTCATTACATTTACTGAAATCTGAAAATAACTTATTTATTTGTATAGAAATATCATCTAAAAACTGAGAGAACTCATCTGTCTTATTCATGACCGATGCCCAACAGTCTCTGGCACTAATATTCTGAGTAAAATCGATGATTCCTAGTTTTTTTCTTTGCGATAACTATGTCTATGGCAGGATGGCATCAGTTAAGATGGGGGAGAAGAAACAGTTTCGCCAAAAAGAGAAATTCCACTTGGAATTTGTTGTATCAGACTTTCCTGTAGAATATCTCCATGGAAATACCCAGAAATCCCGAGAGTATCTCAGTATAAAGCTTCTCAGAGACCGAGGTGAAGGTGTAGATTTCGGTGCCCTTGTTTACAAAGCAACAAATAAATTTATTGACAGAGAATGTCTTCCTTTTAGTTTGATATTTTTGTCATAGTCTTGATTTTTGGCCTATTGCTTCCAAACTGATTATTAATGAAATCCTTTGATTGGCTTGAGGTGAGGGAGGCAAACTGCTGTATGCTATTTTATTTTAAATATGCTCTCTAGTTTTCTAGGGGAAAATAATACAAAAAATGAAAAAGAATTCATGAGAATGAATAGGTGAAGGTAAACTTAATGTTAAAGAATTTTTAAAAAATTAATGTTTACTTATTTTTGAGAGAGACAGAGCATGAGCAGGGGAGACGCAGAGAGAGAGGGAGACACAGAATCTGAAACAGGCTCCAGGCTCTGAGCTGTCAGCACAGAGCCCGACGCAGGGCTCGAACTCACGGACCGTGAGATCATGACCTGAGCTGAAGTCGGACGCTTAACCAACTGAACCACCCAGGCATCCCTACCTTTAAAGAATTTTTAAAGAGAGAAGTCCTGACTTTATATTGAAGGAACGTTTTCACCTGCAAAAAAGTATTTCAGTTCTCTATTATGAATGCAAAGGACTTTTTATAACCATTTTGGCACATGATTATTTTATAATCATATACGGCACATTATTATTCCAATTGTATAAATCTGATAATTGTGATCGTACTTATATAGCAGGAATCAATGAGGTGCGTCATGGCACCATGGGTGGATTTCCTCTTAAAGTATCTGAATATAATGCAGCTAAGAAAGCATAGCTGACTTTTTTTTTAACACACACACACACACACACACACACACACACACATACACTCAATGCCTCAATGCAAGGGACTAATAAATGTGCTGATATGACTATACAAAGTCCAGTCAACTCATTAATTATCAAAAACAGCTCCACTAACTAATCTGGGGAAAAATAGTATTTGGCTTCTTGACTTAGAGTTTGTATAAAACTGACCACTTAGGTGAAATTTGATAGTGTATGAATGTAGATGTGAGAAATTATCCTGCAGAAGTTACTTGTTCTTTAAAATGTTACTTTGTATATGTGTCCAAATATCCGGCATATTTAATTTTGCTTTTTAACTTACTTGTATAAGAGATCTGATCAGATCTAATTAGAGCACTTCCAGAGACACATTTCATACATAAATTACGAGAGTCACAAGTGGAATGCAGTTAGGACCACGAGATTTCGAGAAGGAGTAGACCAGTTACCTGAGGTTGCTCTCAACTGCTGCTCCGGAAGATCATCCTCACAAGTCCTGGCTCCCAAAGAGGCAGTTTCTGCAGACAACATTAGAATGAAAAGTAATGAGCATCCCACGTCCAGCTCTGCAGTCACAGCCAGCATCCCAAGAACCCCAAATGTGGCTTTCAAAGAAATTAGCACCAGGTGGGGCTCAGGTGAGACTCCAGGACACCTTACATTCCAGTGAACAGTGGTTAGCAAAATGAGTCCAGAGAGCAGTAAGCTTCAATCAAATTTTCGAGCCCCAGCACACAACGAATGCAATACAGACAAAATACGGAAGCGGGGAGGTTCATCCTGATTTTTACTTCTTGGATATTTGGCCAGACCTCCATTGTGGGATCATGTGTTATAATAACAATGGCACATTGCATACATTATGAGCATACTGTAACTTCTCTGTCAAGACAGTGAAAAAGAAAAACAAAACAAAACAAAATCAAAAGACCCCCAAAAACTTCAATATATGATAGTTGATGTGAGAGGCCAAAGCAAAAACGCCATCACCTGAGGAAACCTAAAGACTATGTTCAAGTCATCAACAAATCCACATCTTCATTCCGATCTTTGATTTGAGCTCCAGAGCAGAAGTACCAACAAGGCTCTGGTTTGCCAACCTCAACCCCAAGCACAAATCAGTATTTTCACCTATCTCTGTTCTTCCTCTGTGCTCTCCGTTGTGCAGAAATCTATACAAAATGACTGGACCACAGAAATCACCCTCAACCTCTCATTCTCTCTCTACACGGAGTCCTCCCATGATGTTGATGCTACGGGAGTGTCTCTTGTCATGTGCGTTTCTCTATTCCTCTGTCATCTTCTTTCCTGACAAGTTCAGTAGCCTGCACAACAGTCTTCCTGCCTTGAATTCCTTGTCTCGTCAGTCTAACCTCTTACAATACTGCGAGAACTCTTTTTCCAGAATACAGAATTGCCTAAATTCCAGTCCTGGCTCCATGAATTTCTAGGTAAGGGTATCAATTAGGCATATAACTCAACCTTTCTCAGCTTCAATTCTTTTGTGATATGCAGCTATAATTGTATAAACAGTCAACTATTATAAGAAAAAATAATATACATAAAGACATCACATGATATGGTCTTCAAAGTGAGAAAAGGCTGGATTATATTAAGAGGTTGAAAGGTCACCACACAATTCTTGCACTGCCAAAGAGACTCATGTTTAATACTTCTGGGCACTAGCATCTCTGGTTGATTCTGAAGCCTTTAATTAAACAAATAATTACCCTTGGAAATAGAAGTGCACACCAAGGCATTATTATTGCATTTACTGATTGTTTTCCCTATTATGTACACCACCTCTAGCCTCTGGTGGTCACCTATTTAAAGAGAATGATAATAAACCCTCAGTGTCTTTGCCCCAATAATACCAAAACACATTATGGGTTGTTTTTTTGTTTGTTTTTGCTTTTTTGTTTTTCTTTTTTTGTAGCCATATCTTAAATTAGTCTTGAAGGGAAGAATTTATCCTAGTCCTTGCTTAGAAATCCAGATAACTTCCAAACAGATCACAGTATTGATATCCACCCAATATGTCATTCAAGAAACCCACCTTCTTCCTCTTGGCAACCTCTCGGATCTTTATGCTTTGACCAATGCTGTTCCTTTTATTTTGTGAATGTCTTTTGGTTCTTCTCCTATGAACCTTATTTTTCCCTCAAAACCTAAAGTAAGTGCTACCTCCTCTGTGCTCCCATAACAATTAGCTTATAAATACGTTTCAGCACTTATGATGTATTATGATAATTTTTTAGATGATTCATGCATATTTCCCCAATAAATTGTGTGTTCCTCAAGAACTTTCATCTTCGTAAATTCTCAACTAAGGACAAAGCGAGGCATGTCAAAGTCACCAGGCCACTTCTGTTCACAATACAAATCTGCACCCTATATGTGGAATCAGATGAACCTCAAGATGAGAATTTCATAAAAGCTTCCCAGAGCTTCAAGACTCTAAATTCACAACCCATTCAATTATGCCAAACACCGATACTAATTTCTGTTGCATAGACAGATCTTCCTCCACTTATGATGGGGTTAAGTCGCCATGAATGCATTATAAGTTGAAAATACCTCAAGTCGGAAATGCTGTTGATACAGGTAACCTACTGAACATCATAGTTTAACCTAACCTATCCTGAAAGTGCTCAGAACACTTACAGTAGCCAGCAGATGGGCAAAATCATCTAACACAAAGCCTCTTTTTATAATGAAGTGTTGAATATCTCCTGTAATTTATTGAATACTGTACTGACAGTGAAATACAGGATGGTCGGGTGGTCACAGAACGGTTGCAAGTTTATTGGTTGTTTACCCTCCAATGTGATTGCCTGGCTGATTGGGAGCTGGGGCTCACTGCCATTTTCCAGCACGATGAGAGAGAATCTTCCCACATATGTTTACCCCGGGAAAAGATAGAAATTCAAAATTCAGAGTATGGTTTCTATCGAATGCTTATCACTTTCGACCACCATAAAGTCGAAACACGTTAAACTGAACCATCATAAGTCAGAAACTATCTGTATTAATGGGTGTATGTGTGTGTGTAAAACCATTTCTTTCACTCTTTTCTAAGAAAAAAAATATAATTAATCAAAGGATACTTACCATTCCAAACATGACTATGTGCATGTGCGTGCACACACACACACACACACACACACACACTTCAATGTATCAGACACCTACTTAAATAGAAATCAGTAGTACCTAAGTAAATTTGACCAAATGACTGCCACTCATTTAAGATTCACGAAAATAAAACTTTAAAAATAACAACTTAGAAAATATATTTCTGGGGGTGCCTGGGTGGCTCAGTCGGTTAAGCGTCCGACTTCAACTCAGGTCAGGATCTCACGGTCTGTGAGTTCGAGCCCCGCGTCAAGCTCTGGGCTGCCGGCTCAGAGCCTGGAGCCTGCTTCTGATTCTGTCTCCCTCTCTCTCTGCCCCTCCCCTGTTCGTGCTCTGTCTCTCTGTCTCAAAAATAAATAAACGTTAAAAAAATTTAAAAAAATGTATTTCTGGCAGTACTGTGATGACCTATCCCTATAAAAGCAGTCATGTAATCCTCATGACTTTATCATGAGGTAAAATTAACTTGTCCCAGGTCCCCAAGTTTGAAACTGACAGTGCCCGGGATGGAATATGGTTCAGGCTGATATAAAGGTTGTGGAAGTCTCGATGTGTCCCGTTGAAATACTATAGTATTAAGGAGCCTGTAAAGGTTTTCCTAGTCTTAACGAAGTCCTGAAATCAAGGTGGGTGGGTGGCGGAAGAAAGTAACTTTCCCTAGTCTTGTAATAATTCTGATTTTTCATAAAACATTACATTCCTTGAATATACAACATAACTCAATAATAGTTTGGTGCCACATTGAAATCATTTTATTTGACAGTGATTTAAGGAAATGTACCAATGTCAAAACCAGAAACGGTTATTTAATCTCACAAATTAGGATATGTGGTACTTGGAGACTGTTCTAGTGAGAGCGACTTGTGCAAACAATTTTATAAAGGGATGCAGTTCAGAATGCCACAGAATATTTTTTATGTTTTCAACAATGTTGCTCCCTTTATACAAATGATATAAATATTTAAATAAAGGAGCTTTTAACCTAACAAATGAACTGATTAATCTATACTTACTTCTCTGCCTGTGTAAATGAAATGTTTAAAACCTAGTAATGATACATAGCAACTTTCAATATTTCACTTTAATAATTGCTCTGTAATAACAAATTTGACTGCTGTTAACACAATCTCTTTGCTGGTGATTTAATTAGATTACTAATTTGTGTTCTCTAGCACCTGACCTTTCTTATTTAATACTATTTAAAAATAATACCACTGACAATTTATCCGGTATTCTACTCTCTTCTGTCAATTTGGTGATGATCACACATTTGAAAATGGTACCAAATTACTCTATTTTTATTAACACAATGAGGGAGTAATTGGCCCTATTTTCTGTGGAATAGTATATCGATAATCACAATCACTATCATCAACAACAACATGTCACCGAGTATTTGCTCTGTGCCAGGTACTGGCTGGTGCTCTTTCCATGCATTGGAACACCCCTAGCAAGTGGTGAGCCATGATTTGAACCTATGAAGTTTTATTTCAGGGATAGTTATCTTAACCGCAATGATATACTAGGCCGTATTTTTAAAATCCTAAAAGTCGCTTTTCTTGTGATTCTGAAATTATTTCTGGTGTTCATTTTTCTCATTTGGCTTGGATTCTGCTAACCACCTATTCCCCCAGCCCAACCCAAATGGTTACATCTCCAATGACAACATTTAAAAACTGAAATTTGGGGGGGGGGTTCCTGTTCCCTCTAATTATGAGACAGAAGGTTCTCATAGCTCTCTCTCATTTCCTCACACTTGCCACACCTACTCATAAGCTTATCCATTCCATTACTCCTTTTCACCTTTCCCTTCCCTTATATGAAGAATTATTCTGGGAAATAGGCTGACAACTCTTAGGCATTTCATCTTAGTTCAAAAATGATCAAGTTTTTATCTGTGAAATCCTTTTTTTCCTGCTAAATGGAATAATATATTTTTTTTAATTATACTCAATACAAATCTAATGATCAGGGAAAGAGCTGGAATTTCAATTTTTTGAAACAGTCTAGGTATATAAATAGAGAATTCTAAGCTTAAGAATGTTGTTGTCATTTTGGGAATAAGTCTAACCTAATCTGCACTTTTGATCACAACAGCCCTTAGCTCTTTATATTCCTATTGGCTAAATTTGGGAAATATTTGGTACAAAATCAGGAAATTTTTTAAATATTGGGTGAATGTTTATGCTTCCAAATATAGCACTGAGACAGAATTGCCTACAAAACTTCCACATCTCATCTCTTCCCACCGATCTGCTAACGCATTAAATAATAAAGTGTATCGCTATTTTAGCAAAATGTGTAGCACATAAAATGAAATATATACCAATACACAGAATAAATATTAAACCAACTAGTCTAAAATAATAAAGAGAAAGAAAAACATTTTCTGTAGCCTTAGGAAACATTTTGAGTCCCACCCTACTTACACCCATTAAAAAAAAAGAGTCCAATTCTTATTTTTTCATTGGAAAAAACTAAATTTTTAAAGAGCATCCCCATTTCAACAACCCTCCTACATTCTCCTCCCCATTTCCCTTTTGAAGCCCCTCCCACTTTACCGCCTATAGGTGATATGTTGTAAAAGGATACTTCAGAGCCTCTGCTATAGAAGAGAAAATATTTGCAGCACTCTCATTTTAAAATAATAAGTGAATACATGTTGGAAATCTGTTAGGTGTTAAGCACATAACACACGTTCTCTCATTCACTCCTTGCAATAAATCTCAACGGAAAAACCACTGATTCTATGCAAAAGATGAGATATTAAAGCTCAGACATTTTAAGTAGTTTTTTTTTTCCCAAAGGCGTAGAGTAGCAAAAGAAGGATCTGGATGGAGTCTGTCTGACACCAGAGCTCCATACTCTCCCCTGAACAGTGCTGCCTCCAGGCAGACCCCAGAACACCTGAGCCAGGAAGTCTAAAACCTGAATTTCCCACCCCCTAAAATAAACGGTTCAAACTCCTTCAGAGCAAATTCATCACAACAAGATCAATATCTAGAAGAACAGATCAAATTAAACATTTTTTATTATCTTGGTAGTTTACATCTTACTAAAGACCTCCAAACTTGCTTGTGTACCACAAAAGTGAAGCCTGCTTTCAGATGAAGCAGGTTTGCAATTAAAAATGGTTTCAAGTGGTCTCCATCCTTTTCCTATGTGGATACAAAGAGTGCTCTTCTAAAAAGCTGAGCAACTCAGCATGCTACCAAAGGGTTTTGAGTAACCAAGCAACATCATCTTTGTTGACCTGCAGTGCTTTCTCTTAAATTATTTCTTCTAGGCAGTAACAGATTGAAGTGCATTGGATGCTCCAGTGTCAATTATCTGAACGGGGCTGGATTTATAATTTTTTTTTTTTTTATTTTCTGGAAAAGTAAAGCTCCTTTGCCCTGCCCTGTCTGGTTTTACCCAGAAGTTATTTTTCTATAGTAGGGGAGTAGTATCTCCTGGGGCCTCTAGGCCGGGAAAGTGTGATCACTTCTTACTGCTTCTTGAATCATCTATGACCTCAGTGTAATGGGACCTCAAAGGAATTTAATAAGTTCCTGATATCAATTAGTTTCAATAAATTACTCATACATCTCCTTACTGTATCTTCCTTGAAAGTGCTCTCACTGAAATATTTTTTCTTAAATTTATTAATCTCTAATACATTTCTCCATGTAAGATTCTGTTTCATTTCTGATTGTTTTGAAATTAAGAGATCAAAATGCTGTTGTTATAACCCAGGGAAAACATTAGGTTCCCATCCGTCAGTTGCCCATTAATCTACACCTAAGTCCTCATAGGATTCGTCACAATCTCTCTTTATATTGTCCTAAACAATTTTTATTCCTTAGCATATCGTGTTGGCTTTGCTAGGTGGCTCATCCACATAGGAAATATCTCTGGTCTAAACACTGATTCCCACCCCTACCCAATGACAGCCTTTGTTCATGAGGAGCACTTCAGCCCTTTGCTTTCTAACACATAGCTAGTTTTTAATATATGAAAACCTCTACTTTCTACTCCATAGCTACCAACGTTTCTGAGTAGTCTTATGCTAGGTCAAAAGCCTTTTAAAGTTATTTTTTAAATGGAGAGAAAATAAATTTTTATCCAGAAGTGTGTCTGTCACTGTTTCCTTCACTACTTTCGAAGGCTCCTTTCAAGGGCATCATTTACTCTGAAGGAAGTTGCACTTCTTTGTTTCAGGCATAGTATTTGGTTCTTAGAGGCTTTTCTAGCTTCTCTTACACTTTCACCTGGAAGACTACAGCAATGACAGATGTAAGACTGTCATTGTTTTTTAAATTACCACCACCATTACAGAGTTTAATCAGTTTTACAACTTTAAAACAAAATTCTGATTTTATTTCAATCACGTTCAAGAAGTCATTGGGCATTCTCCTTTGGAGTCGTGATCCATGAAACCATCATTCACTCTTGCTGTAGAGAACCAGAACAAACAACCCTACATTGAAGTAATGGCTTTTTTTTCCCTGAGATTCATTCTCTTTGCTTAATATTTGGAGCAAAGATAAAAGGTGAGCCACCAGTGACATAAAGATTGCCCACTTCTGCCAGAACTATTGGCTCTCAGAAGCCTGTGTGGTTCAAAAAACTATTTCATTAGGAAAATAGTCACTACTCCATGCATACATTTATGCTAAGGAAAAAGAAAAAACATGGACTTATGAAACAGATAGACCTGGATTTGAATCCCAACGCCAACACTTTCTAATTATTTGATGGAGCAAGTTGCTTAGCCTCCCCTGAAATTCAGGATACTATATGTAAAAGTGGAAGCAAAAATAACCAGATTTCAAGGTGTAATAAGGAGTAAAGTTAATAACTACAAAGCATCTAGTACTGAAAAAGTAGTAGCTGTATTCATGCATGATTCTGCTCTGGCTTTAGTCCATCCTGCTGAATACAAATTATTCAAAGGAAAGACTACATCAATTTGATATTATGGCTTTTTAGATTATATTTATATGTAACGTACTCTCTGTCTATCAGCTAAGTCAGTATTTTCGACTTTTAAATATCACTATTACATGTGTAGACATTTTGGAAAGAGCAAATGTTAACATGACTAAATATTGTTTTCCTAAGCCATGTAGCTTGAAAGTTTCTTTTAATCCCTAAGCAAATTTTACATTCTGCAATAAAAGTGGTGTGTGTACCACACTGTAAAGACTGTCCAATGCACACTGGTTTGGCCATTTTCAAAAGTTAAAGTGAAGAAGATGAACTCTTTAGACTGGTGGTAATATGCAAGTAAGCCCTAGGTTTCCTTTTGCAAAAAGAGGCACCTGCCTTCTCCAACTCCAAACCCCACCCCACCATCGGCCTTTTAGCAAGAGAAAAGTTTAATGAGAAGTCACAAACAATATCAACATATACAGCTTTGCAAATGTGGCAGTCTCCAAAACTCTAAAAACCTCCATTTATACACAATCACTGGATCTGATTAATTTTCTAGATTATTCCTTACACTACAGTCACCTAAATCATATGTCCTACTAAACATAGCATCAAAGCACGTAACACTTGTTTTTTCTTCAAAGCAATTCATAATGGCCCAAAGACAATATTGCTTTCACAAAGGCAATGTTAAGTGGGGAACGTATGGAGTGGGGATGAAAACTTTAGCCTCAATCTGTGTAAATTCAAACAGATCTATTAGCATGTTGGAGCCAGTTTTCTCATCTATAAAAGGGAGATAAGATGATCTCTTCTGCTTGCCATGGCAAGTCTTTGCAAGGGGGAAACGTAAGTTGTTGCTATCAACACCTCCAGTTGACCATGCAAAGTAAGGAAATACAATCTTTATACCATACTCTCTAAATATTTAATGTCTTAAATATGCTGACATGGAACGTACCATTACTACTTATAATAAACTCCTCTATACAGTTATATATAAGGAGGAAATTATTGCTTCTCATGTGCAGGCTTATTTATTTTGTGAATTATATATGGCTATAAAAGAAAATCCTCAGATGACTAGATCAATTCTTTTTATCAACACTATAATTGTTGAAATAAATTTACCATTAACCTAAGATGCAGAAAAGTTTCCTAAATTATATGTAAATAATCCTTGGATTTTCACTATTTGGAGTTTTCTACATTTCACCACATTAGGAATAGTCAAATTTATATGGTCATATACCCCAAATTACACTTAGGAGAATTGACCTGGGCAATGATGGATACAAACATAAGTAAAATAAATCTGGAGAAGGAAAGTGAGTGAAAGTATGCACAGCCCCAGAAAAGGAAGATTAGAAAGACTCGGTTGGAGCCAAGAGTGAAAAATGTACTATTGGAAACTGCTATGCATTTTCAAGACAATACTTATGCATACCCATGAAATGTTTATTTAATAAATCATTCATTAATGAGCAAACAGATTGATGAGATTTGGCACATGGCTTTCTTTGGACTGTATTAGCAGTAGAAAAAATAGTTTCTGAGACATGGCCAATTTTTTTTTCTCCTTTGCCTGAATGCAAGTATTGGCAAAGGGTCCCTCAATCTTGGCAAAGTGAGAGTTTAAAGCAGGGAGTGCCATGATCATATCTGCATCTTTGGGATGCTGTGTGGAAGATGGAATAGAGGAGGAAAAGTTTTGTTATTAAAAAGAAAAAAAAGGATACTGGAACATTCACTGTACCTCAATCCATTACTGTCTAGAAAAAGTCATGGAAGAACAGTAATTCCATTGGAGAGAAAAGGAAAGTTCAAAAGTCCAAGATTGGGATGAGAGAAAAGATGATGAGCTCAACTTTGGACGTGAATTAGAGCAGAGCTCTTTGGAAAACATTTCAGTTTATGAAACTAGACCTTAAAAGAGAGGTCTGTGTTCAAAATATTTGGAAGCTAATAATTGTAAATCTCAGGAACAACGCATAGAGTATGGAAGGTAAGTTTTAAGGAAGGAACTCTGAGAAAGGAAAATTAAGAAGTAAGTGGCACTGAAGACTATTGAAAGATGATAAACGATAATGACAGAGAACAAAGAGGTAAACACATGACCCTGGAGTGATTGGTAAAACAGTGGCCAAAGGACAAGAACTTTTCCAGAAGTATGGGCACAAGTGTACAACGACACAGGGAAGTCAAGTAAAATAAGGTACCGGTGACACTGTGACAGATAGTAGCGGCTCGGACCAAAGAGATAGTGGAGGAACTGTCATATATTTCAAAGGAGGAGTAGATAGGACTTGCCAATGGGTTTTGATGAGGCAAGTGAGGGAAAAAGAAGAACGAAAGATTATTACAATGTTTGTTCGTCCAAGAAATCAGAAGAGTAGAGATGCTATTTACTGAGATGAGGGGAAATGCAGACGGAAAAAGTTAGGAGGGAGAGAAGGTTTGGAATCTGCAGTTTTGAACATGTTTAGTTTGAGATCCGAGCAAAGGTGTCAAGTAGGCAGATGGGGGTGGGGGAGGAAGGGAGAAGGGGGGAAGGCAGAGAGAGGTCGACATACAGTTGGCGGTGTAAGTCCTTGAGATGAGATTGAATAAGATCACTAGAGAATGAGGGTCCCTGATTGAACCTGGACACACTCCTACACAGGGACATATCAAAGCAGAGGACACTGTGAGCAGTCTTTTTTCCAGCAGGGAGAAGTATCTTATCATTGACATTGTTTAGAATTGTCAGGGCGTGGTAAAAATAATACTTAAGCTCGTGACTTTCCTTCAGTTTTATTGTTTTTAAATGCCCTATTGTGGCTGCTCCTTCTTTATTCCCTGAACTAACTAGGTGGAACATTTCCACTGTCCCCTTCCAAAATAAGGAGACAGCAGTGAAGAAGACTGAGCAAGAAGAGTCAACGAGGTAGGAGAAAATCAAGAGAGAATGGGGTGTGGAAAGCCAGGTGAAAGAGACGTTTCAAGAAGGGAGAGAGCAACTTGTTTAAAGCTCCTGGTTGGTCTAGTCTGAGGAGGACTAGGAACTGGCCAGTAGATTTGCCAAAGAATGGGTTCTCAGAGTCCTTGACCAGAGCTTCTTCGTGGAGTAGTAAGGATGAACATCCCCTGAATGTGGTATAAGAGAGAATGAAGAAGAAAGAAATGAAGATGTCAAGTGCAGACAATTCTCTGAACGTTCTACTGTGAGAAGGATCCCAGAAATGGGCAACATTTAGAGGCAGACGTAGCATGTGGGCAAGCTTTTCATAAGCAGGGTGACGTAGAGAATATCAGGTGTGATGATGGGAATGAGCCCGCATGAGGAGAACATTAGGTGGCAGAAAGAGGCAGGCCGGTGCTCTGGGACGGACTTGGGTGTGGGTTTCTGAAGAGCAGTGGGAATGGGGATGGAAGTCAAGTATTGTAGACGTCAGTGGAAGTTAGGCTAGGATTTATCAATCTCACAGAAGGTGGAAACAAACAGCATCAAGACGAGAATTAGGGAGGAGAGTTGGGGAGTGGGGAAGGACAGCGGAGAGTGAGGAAGCCCCAAAATAAATGTAAACGATGTAAAACAGGGACTGGGAAAGAGAGTTAGAGAGCAAAACCCATTCTGTTTTAGCACGTGAAATATTCCTATTGTCTTCTGTGTGATACACAATGACAGAAATTGTTTTTTTTGTTGAGTGAAGATTTGACTAGCAATCCTGTCTAGCTATGAGGCAAGAACTATTTTTTCATTGTAGATGTTATGGGGACCCTGTAAGCAATAAAATCGTGTCAACAAAAATGAAAAGACTTACAGAACGTAAACAGTTCCCCATTAAACTCTTCAATTAAGTTCTATGGCAATACAATCATACTGTATTTTTCCTAATCTTTTTTTTAAGTTTGCAAAAAACTTATGTGTAATGCACACAGCACCTGCATTTTTAAGATTTTGGTACAAGATGATGAAAGCTCTCAAAAATGTGTGCTGATTTTGTCCATTAAGTTTGCTGTCTTAGCTCCTAGTTGAAGTAACTCATGATTATCGACAGTGTAAAAGATGACATATAAGATGAAATTTCACACTACCCTAAACATCTGATGATTAAAACAAACAAAATTGCAAAAATATTAAACACATCACCATCCTAAAACACATGATAACAGCAAAGAGAGAAAGCTGAACTTTAAATTGAGTGAGGATAGGGGCCCCTGGGTGGCTCAGCTAGTTCAGTATCTGACTCTTGATTTTGGTTCAGGTCGTGATCTCATAGTTCCTGAGATCGAGCCCTGCATCAGGCTGCTTGCTGACAGCATGGAGTCTGCTTGGGATTCTCTTTATCCCTCTCCTTCTGCCCCTCCCCCCCAAAAATAAATAAATAAAATTTAATAGAGTGCCTGGGTGGCTCAGTCAGCTGAGCGACCGACTTCAGCTCAGGTCACGATCTCATGGTTTGTGAGTTCGAGACCCACCTCGGGGTCTCTGCTGACAGCTCGGAGCCTGGAGCCTGTTTCGGATTCTGTGTCTCCCTCTCTCTCTCTGCCCCTCCCCCACTCATGCTCTGTCTCTCTCTGTCACAGAAATAAATAAACATTAACAAAATAAATAAAATTTTAAAAATCTGTTAAAAAATAAAATAAAATGATTGTGGATAATTCACAGATGATGATCAGAATTCAAACTCAAAAAAGTACTAAATAAACAAAAAGCCAAAAATACAGTCACTTTAAGACAATAAAAAGTATGTTGAGGAGGAGGGGGAGAAAGCTGGTGGTAAAGAAAACAAACACTAAGTAATTTATTTCTCTTTTTATCTCATTTCTACATACTGTAAATAAAAACATCTCTAATGTGCTATGTAATTTGAGCCAAATGCAGAATTTCCTTTTGAGGTCTTTTACCACTGATATTATTAAGGATGTAAAAAGAATAGAAATACATACATGTCTGATCCAAAACAATATGTAATAGGAGAATAAATTAGATCTTTTATATGGCTAATATTTTGTTCCTGTCCCATATATTATATATATGTCTTTACCCTGGTTCTCCCATCTGTCCTCAGGAGGTAGCAGCTAATGTATCACCCCAAATACTCTACAAATACTCTAGAACTCTATTTCCAGAGTGAAGAAAACAGACCTCGAATTTGCAGAGTCTCCTTGCAAGGACTGGAAATACACAGAGCTGTGTCTGCTTTTTGTAGCTACACTATGAATTTCTGAGAAGTATATATATATATATATATATATATAAATAAAATATGTATATTATATACATATATACTTATATATATAATTTACATATATTTATATTGTTATGTATAACTATTACATTATATAATGTTGTAATATTGTAATAAATGTAATTTATTGTAAATTATTATAAATTGTAATAATGTAATGAACATTTATGTAATATACATGCATACTGTATGTAAGTACACAACGTACTTACTATATGCAAGGTGACTCCGAAAGTCACATTAATGGAAGTACAGTAGAACAGCTTATAGATATTTCAGTTTGATCGAACTTTTTCAGTTAGAAAGATAAAAAACTACCCTGGACTCATATTGTTCCCATGCCATAAAAATATCTCCTCTATACATATTCCACATAAATGACATTAACAGACTAACCTAAATATAAGGCAGGATTGTTAGAAATAAAACAGAGCCCCGAACATCGTTTCATTAAAACTACAAAGGCCTCTTAAAAATCATGATGAAAAAGGACTACCTTTTTCCAAGTTCAAAAAAACATACAAAACTTTATGAACACATTATTTCTTCTCCCCCCTCCCTCTAGGTTTTTTAAAAGGATGATGTTGGAAAGGGGGAAAAGGTGTGCCTCACTATCAGAGTCCTGGCTTCTCACTTCTCCCCTGCCCACTTAGCCTGAGAAGTTTCCAACAGTTGCCAAGCTTGGGATCCTTGACTCCTTCATTTCTTATATTTGGTTGGTAAGTTTTCTCTGTGGATGTATTGTTAACGCTTGTTTCTGTTTACTGACAGTTACCTCAGCAATAGCTGCTGAATACGTCCACCAGTCCACCATGGCAGGTGCCCTAGCATGAGCTTTCTTGCCCACAGGTCCTCCAATTTTATCCTGCTAATATATGGCTGCCAGATCATGCTTCCCAAGACCCCTCTTCAGTAGCGTAATTCCCACACTCAAAGGTTTGGTACCTTCTTATTTTCTGCCTCATCAAATCTGAGCTTCTTTGTTCAGCTTTCTTTTCATACATATATTTTTTATTTATTTTATTTGTTTTTGAGAGAGCGCAGGCAGGGGAGGGGCAGAAAGAGAGAGAGGGACAGAAGATTCAAAGCAGGCTCCATACCTACAGCAGAGAGCCTGATGTGGGGCTTGGACTCAAGAACCGTGAGATTATGACCTGAGCTGAAGTCAGACACTCAAATGACTGAGCCTCCCAGGTGCCCCTCTTTGCTCAGCTTTCAAAAGCTTCCCCAGTCTCAACTAATTTTTTTTAAGCTTATTTATTTATTTTTGAGAGAGGGAGAGCAGGAGAGGCAGAGAGAGAGAAGGAGAGTGAAAATACCAACCAGGCTCCTCAACTGTCAACACAGAGTTGATGCAAGGCTAGAACTCATGAACCCTGAGATCATGACTTGAGCCGAAACCAAGAGTTGGATGCTTAACTGACTAAGCCCCAAAGGAGCCCCCACCTAGCTAATTTTTGTCACTCTCTCTTAAATAGTGATTATAGGTGATCGGTTTAGTTTCTTGCTCCTCAACACAACTGTATCTATTCCCTTTCACCCCTAAGTCTGAATCATATCACTTTCCTCTCAAGGCTAAGAACTATGCCTAAATAAATAAACAAGCAAATAAGTAAATAGATGAAAATACAAACAAATAAAACTCTATTTTATAATTCCAATTCTATTCATTCTTCATGCCCTAATACCTCCATTAACCCTACAGACACAACGCTCCTCTGAACAGTACTGAACTTGATGAAGTTCCTTAAAATGTCATAATTAAAAAAAAATTTAACATTTCTTTATTTTTGAGAGACAGAGAGAGACAGAGCACAAGCCAGGGAGGGGCATAGAGAGAGGAAGACACAGAAACCAAAGCAGGCTCCAGACTCTGAGCTGTCAGCACAGAGCCTGACGTGGGGCTCTAATCCATGATCGTGAGATCAAAACCTGAGCCGAAGTCAGATGCTCAACCGACTGAGCCACCCAGGTGCCCCTAAAATGTCGTAAGTTACCTGGCTTATTGTGTCAAGTACATTGATTCGGTCTTCTGAGTAGCTTCTAAACTCCTTGAGGGCAGGGACCTTTCACTTTGCTATCTCCCACTACCCCAAGCCAAATGCTATCCCCTCGGAGCCATTGCCTTAGTGGAGAACGCTCAAGTGGTTTCTATAATCAATAATGGCAGCAGAGGAGAAGAATCCTCCAGGTGACAAAGCAGAGTCTTTTCCTCCACTTCATTCTGATTCTGATTCCAATTAATTCATCAAGTAGTTGCCACATCTGCTATTAAATACAAGTATTTGGTATTCTCTCTCAAAGGTAAAAGAGTTGAAAATCCTATTGGAACAGGCTAAAGAGGCAGAAAACTCCTTTGAGGAATCTGCCAGCTTTGTGAGCGATCTCTCTTTCTTCCCCACACACAACTGTTACAGTCTGGAAGAGAGTTCACCTCCGTTGTTTTCCTCTCACTAGTCCCTTTTTTGTGACTGCCTCATGAATATAGAATTCCTGTGCGTTTAATTCTTTGAAGTCCAAGCACATTCTTGCTTGAAACAAACGCTCTAGAGGATGAAATAAGAGTATACAATTATTGCAACATGGCAATAAAATCACCTCCTCGCACTTCCCTTGAGATCTGTGGTCAAGGAGATCTGGCTGAGGGCTGAGACAGACGTCAACCTGACTTTTAATTTTATGAACTATGATCATTTGGACAAGAAAATATCTTCAAAGGGTCAATATCATTCCTGTAAATGGGAAGAAGACAGTGTGGAAAGACTGCTTTGAACAAGGCTTAAAGGAAAAAAACTTATGAGCGATGTATCAAAATAGTACTTTCTCAATCTCTCTTTTTCCCTTAAAAGGACTTTTTTAAAGTGAGGAAATTGCAGTTAAAAATTATTTTATAGCCCTTAAAATGAAAACATTTGCCTATTAAGCTCTAACGACCTACAATATTCTATCTGTAAAGCATCACTTGGCCCCCTGCTGTTTCATTTAACTTTAGCTGAACCTTTTTTTATTGCTTCCTAATCTACCCTAATTTGCCTAAACCCCTTATTTGCCATTTCTCAAACTGTTTGTTTACATCTCACTGGAAATGTGTAACAATAACAAAGTGCTTTAAGGACTAGAAATAATGATAGATTTAGACACATAATTTTACTTCACAGCATTCAAATTAACATACATTCACTGAGAGCCCACTAGGTGACAAGGGCCACACTTGGCTAGGAGATACTAAGATGAAAACAACCTCCTTTAAGTCTGGAGGAGACAAAAGAGAAACAGCCACCACTATGCAGGAAGTGAAGTGCTCATAGTGGGAGCCAAGTATTCCTGACACACAAGAAAAACACGGAACAATTAATTCTGTGGGAGAAAGAAACATTAATGCGATCTGTATTTTATTCTACATCACATCATTTAATTTTTTTTTCTGTTCCAGAGAAACATTTTATAGACAAATGATAAGACAAGGACAATGATCTGTTTTTAAAATCTTCCATGATTCAACCTATGTAAGTAGTAGAATACGATAAATGTCTCTAGGGTGATGCTGAGTTGAGAATCAGAAGCTTGGGTTGTGCTACGAATCAGCGATGTAACCCCACACAAGTCACGAAGCTGGTGAGTGCCTGTTTCTCTAGCTGTAAAACAAAGGGCTGGACCCGTGAGCTGTAAGGATCCTTTTGGCTTTCCCATGATCTGAACGTCGGAGATCTTTTTGTGTCAATTTTCAAATGTTGGTTACAAAGCCTGAGGATAAGACCTCATAGGATTGAACAATCATTCAGGTTTACCTCAAATCTGTTATTTGTGCATTTGTATTTACAACCTTCTTTTCACATTCCCTTTCACATCATTAGCCTTTGGTCCTTTATTATTTGCATAACCCTTAATACTTTTCAAAGTATATTCACATTCATTACCTGAAGTGCTCTAACTCTACGTGCTAACCATACTCCAAAGAATCTTCCCTGACTCTGTTGCTAAGACATACATCTTACAACTTCCTGATTCATTTATTTTATGTTACCCTACTTTGTGCTTAACTCCACGCTTTCCCTCTTTCCTTTCTTCTAAGAGGAGCCACATACATCATTTTCTAGCCTTTCTCTACTTACCCATTTTTTGAAATCACTGAAGTGGCTTTGTTTTGACTGAGCGCTTATAGCCTCAAGGAGCAGAAGCACAAAGGTGACTCTGTCTACTACTTCTGTCAGTTTGATTTAGGGAAACTCCAGTTTGCTAAGATGGTCTCTTCAAAAATACGATGTCCCTGGAAGCTCTTAAGTTGGCAGCTTATACTGGGGAAAAGGAAGTCTGTCTTTGTAACCGGGATGCCCAAGAGGCACCAGCCTACTGAGTGAATGCATGGCCAGGTTACTGGAGTGGGGTTTCATGGAGGGCAATAAACACAGCAGCGCCAGAGTGGCTTCATCTTTAGAAATGTAATTTTTAAGTATATTTTCAACTCAAACTACATGTCACTAGTTTTCTTTCAAGGGTCTAAGAGAACAGTATTCTTGTGGAGGAATATTAATCATCTAGTGGAAACGACAGACCTCCTTCCAATAAAAATGCACATATGCATAAGTTTGGAGGCATCAGAAGGGGTATGGAAGCCCTAGGCCCATGGATCCCAGGTTAGTAAACTGTGCACAAATGACCTAGATAAGCTCTTTTGTGGGTGTTACATATCTCTGAGAAAGGTAATCTACATTGTCTTTGATCTCATTCATGTAAAACTTTTTCTCTTGCCAGGAGACCAGGGATTAAGTCATGGAATTGGAACAGTCACAACTTTTTGGTTTCTTTTTTGTTTGTTTGTTTGTTTGTTTGTTTCTAATAATTATTAAAGGCAACGTAAGAGAGGAAGCATATGAGTAAAGAACAACTGTAAGTTCTCAATCAAAATTTTCTGAAAGAGTAATTTCAATAGAAATGGAACCCCAAATGAGCTGTATATGGTGTGCAGCATATTCAACATTCAGTGGGCACTGACTTATGCCACCTATTTCCCAATGACTTAATCACTTACTCTCTGTGAGTAGGATCAAAAAAAAAAAAAAAAAGGAAAAGAAAAACTAATGCCAAACTACATAGATATGCTTACCTAAACACAAACTAGCTGATCAGTAAGTAAAAACAAAACAGAACTCCTCTTCAAAAGAAAAACTGCCTTCTTCTACAATACAAAATCTAAAAGGAATTAACTGAATTTTTAAGCTGAAATAATCAAACGTTTTAGAATCACGTGCTTATGTATTGGCAAGAAACGTTATTCCAGGAGCCGACAAGTGCTAATGGGCCTCTCAAAACACTTAACTAAATCCTTATGTAGAACAGAATTTATTAAATATAGAATGGATAACAGTAACTAACAAAAGTCACCGAGAGCGTGTAGATTACCAGGAGAACATCTAATGTTTCTGTATTATGGCTAATATTAAGCACAGTTTTGAGATTTTGAGTTTTAGACACATATTATTTTCAAGAAGACAATAAACTGACAGTATGCAAAGCAGCTTCATAAAATTTAATACGTTTTCTACAAAAAGTGGGAAAAATTTTGATTTGAAAAACAAACTTAGGAAGAAGGAAATATTAAAAAGCTCAACTTAGTTTTGAAATAAAGTTGATTTCCAGACAACCTTTTAAATTCTCCAGTTCATCCACAAATTTTATCACTGAATACTTAAAAGAAGTATGAAAACACTGAAAGATGTAGATCTTTTTGGCTTACCAACTTTTGTAATGTTCCTTTTTTTTTCTCGCTAGTAAACTTGTAAATATTGTCAATCAAAACAAAAATTTTGTCATGAGACTTTACTAAGTGCTTTAGAAAAGTTTGGTAAAGGGGCACCTGGGTGGCTCAGTAGGCTAAGTGTCGAACTCTTGACCTTGGCTCAGGTCATGATCTCACGATCCTGTGATTGAGCCCCACATCGCACTGGTCACTGGTCTCCGTGCTGGGTATGCAGCCTGCTTAAGATTCTCTTTCTCCCTCAGTCCCCCTCTTCCACTCGTGCTCACGTGTGCACTGTCTCTTTCTCTCTCTCACTCTCAAAAAAAAAAAACAGTTTGGTAAAATAAAAAAAATACAACAGATTGAAAGCTTATAGTATTCATATAAAATCATATTAAAACAGCCAAGAAGCAAACCAGGATTTATTCCCCCTCAATGAATCTGGAAGTCAAGACTTGTCTTAAAAACACAAACCCATATATAAAAACGTATCAGGACACTTATTTTTATAAGTTTTCTTTTATCTGTACATGATACTGATAGGGTTAAAGATCCTAAGAAAGGTCATGGGGCAGTTTAAAAACTGAAACGTTTAAACATCATTACAGTACATAAACTTCACCCACATCTTTGCTTCTTTGCACCCACATCTTTGTTCATTCTAATATTTACTGCTTGAAAATATGTCAATAAAGCCTCGTCGGTTCTTGGGGAAATTAATCAGATTGAATTCCATCAAATAATAACAAAAAAGCCCAACATATTTGGCCTGCAGTTGTAAATTATACAACATGTTAGACAGAAAAACACATTAGTTCAAAGAATGCATACCGCTTCCCTACAGCCCATTTGGAACTTAAATCTACAACTCTTTCCTTTCTTTAACTCATTCAAGGTAAAAGAGGGAGATAATGCTTATAATGGTATAGATCTTTGAAGGCGCACATGATATAAGTATTTATGACTATTTTACCTAAGGAGGATGGGAAGCTAAAATACCAATATTCTTTTCCTCCCAAGTCTACTCTGTTTCTTAAATTTGACTTAACATCATCTAAATGCTACTTACTCTGTAAAGAATTAAACTCTTAAGTATATCAAGAATTAAGCACCTAAGTATATCAAATGCCCTTAGAAGGAAACTAATGCTTGCTCTCTATTAGACAATATGAACTGAACTCCGCGTTCCCATGAAGGTTCATAGGACACAACTAAATAATTACAAGCCAAAAAGTTTCATGAGTTTCACCCAGGTATCCCAAGTTGAAACTCCAGGCCTGTGTCATTCCCTGAACATCTGCAATGAAATCTAACATTCTTAATAAATGAGATAAGTGAATGCATTTAGTTAATTAGATTTTAAAGCATATTTGCTACCTCCTGCGGCAAATAAATTGAAAAGTTTTATACCAAAAAGAAACATGCAAACAAGCAACAGAACTTAACTTTTACTTTAGAAGTTAGGCCTTTGACCTTGTTTACTTAATGCAGCTTTAAACGTGATTCTGTTAATGTTTGCCTCAAATACAAGCTTGGACTAGAAATAATTAACCCATAAAATTAAGCCTTTCCGTTACTTTAAAGTAATTGAGATAGGTGTGTTCTCAATGTCAACTGTTTTTGTTCCCCTTTGTTCTTGTATTCTACAAAGATTCCAAAATATAACATACAATGATGCGTATCTACATACACATACACAGGCTAATGCAGCAAAGCATCTGATTCTATGTTTATCCAGGGTGATCTGTTACGGTTTCTTTTCTGCCAAACCACTTCTGGTGTTCCCAGCAGGGCAGTGACAGCATACACCTTCTTGTTATTATTTATGTACCAAAGGCCAAACCAAACGTCTGGGTGGGTCTCCAAAGACATAAAATCGGTAGGTTTTTTTTCCATCCGCAGGACCCAATTACATTTAAATAAACCGACTCCCAGTGAAAGATTGGCTCCAACAGAAAATACCACGCAACCACAGACACTGAAATTAAATCAGAGTCGTAAGTTTAGAAGCCACCAACATATTGTTAAAAATAGTCTTTAGTACATCTTTGTGTATGCGCACACAGGCAAATAATGCACGGTAGTAACGAAGAGAAATTGGTCCGTTTCTTTCCACGAGATGCGTCCTTCGCTACGGTTTTCTCACCTACAAAAGTTTTCTGTCTCAGGCTAACTGCGTAAAAATACCAGAGGCGGCTCTAAGAACTCCGCTCCTCTCAGAGGCAGAACAACTGTCATGTGCTGCTGGGGCTTTAAATAGATGAGTCCTTTTGGCTGATCCTGGAGGGGCACAGACTTGACGAATGTGGGAAAGTCCTCAGCTGTGAGATGCGGGCTGAGGTTGTGGGCTCTTGGTCAATTGAAAGGTTGCATTAAATGTAAATTATAGCACTGTCCCTGAGATATATACTCCTTTCAACCAGGTGAAAGGCAAGCTGGGTGTCGCACTCATTCAGAGATGGCCTGGTGGTGGCTTCCGAGCTAAGGAGAGGAAGCCGGGCAGCCAGGAGCAATTATAATCGCCATCTCTGAAGGACGGAAAGGAAGGAAGGAAATATTTTTATATAGAACCATATTAAATTTCCTTTTTAAAGTGCCTCTATGCATTTCTCTTTCCACTTTATATGAAAAAAAGTATTAGTTTTAAAACTACAGCAGAACTGGCAGTAAATATTGCAGTAACAATTGTTCTTTTATTAAGTATTTATTGAAATAAATTCCTGTGCTTTCTCATTTTTCTTCTTTGGTTCCAATATTTATTTACAGCTGATTATTAACATCTGCCAGTACAACAGTTTCAACCGTACAGAAGCTGAAGGGTAAAAAAGTCACACACACCCTTCTAACGTGACCTGTAGTTAGACAGAAAACAGTTTTCCCAGTCACCGCTTGGCTTCCTGTCTGTGACCTCTGAAAAGCATTGGAGGCCAGGGTTAATGGCCTTTCCAATCTCTGTGATAAGAATTCATTTTGTTCTATTACCAGCAGTTATCTGAGGAGCCTCCTGCATCACTTCAGCAGGGTTCAATCAATGAGAGGACCTAATGAAGTAACCAGCTGTAGCTCTATTTCCCTGGCCAGCTCTATCACACAAATAAGAGCTATCAGTCACATCTTAAGGCTGATCTCAGACGCGGCGTCTTCACATGCTGAACCCGTATGCATATAAACTAATGATACCCCACTATTTCCTCGAAATCTCCCCTTTTCATACAGCTTCCCTAACACTGAAAATGGAATGGAATGAGTTCTGAGATGTTGCATTAAGAGGACGATGATGCCAGATTAAAGAAGCATAGATCTGCAGGACAGTTGAAAGAGTTTATGCTAACGGCAAAAAAGTTGTAATTATATAGCCTCCCAGCTTAGGCTCTCAGCTCAGCTACCCTCAGGTATTGACACGTTAGGTTGGTATTGTTTAGTCTTCGCAAAAGGGGAGGATGAAAAATTGTTACTTTCATTTTTATCACGTTTATTGATATTTTAAGTTTAATGGTAGGACTTGCATTTTGACTAACTCTTCAGAACCGAAATATAATTATGGTGTGTTTTTCCTTTTGGTTAAATCCCAGTCAATACGACACCCTAAATTAACTTTGGGTCATTGTGTGTTAGTTGATAGCACTAAACCTACACAAAAAACTGGGAGTTACCGTAAAACTCTATTGTTTATATGTTTTGATTTTTACATTACTCATTTTGTTCCTCTCTAATTAAAGAGAGCATTTGTTAGTAAAGGTTATTTTCACACAGGGAGATTTTGGAAGGGAAAAAAAAATCAAAGCCTTGAGCCTTCAATTAATGGCCTCATAAATATATTAGACTATTTTCAGGAGTCCTGTTCAAAACAAGCCATTTCTTGGAAAGAGGCAATCTACAATATTTCTCAGGAAAATACTGAATGGTTCATAGGAAGCTATGAATAGAATATTCATCCTTGGTGATATGCCGAAAGCTACAAGTACTTTACTTTGTTGGGTTAATTAAGATGAATTTCAAGTAAGACAATTTGTATTATTTTAACTTGGCTGTCCTCTGCCAATTTGAAAGGAAAAAAAGAGCACGGCTATTCGCTGTTATGATAACGAGGTGATGTCTAAGAGGAGCTACATAAATCAAAAGTATTGCTAGCCTTGTACTTGATAAACATGTTCACATAGGCAAGAGTATTTTATTTCATTAGAGGATGATTTTCATTCAAGCAATATTACTAATGTATTATGACATAAAAGTACCAAAGACTCTTATCTCCAAACGTCTTTAAATTATTATGGGTATAAAACACTGCTTTCCTTTTCAAATTGCAATCATAGAGATGTTTGGATGATATGGTTCGTATAACTATGATATCAGATAATCTTTTCATTTCAAACCTTTGGAGATGTAAATGAAAGATTAAGGTGCAGTAGATGAAGAGGCTAAATGTAACAGAAAAAACAACTGTGCTGTTTAGGAAAACAAGGTGGGTGTGTGTGTTTGTGTGTTTGTGTGTGTGTGTGTGTGTGTGTGTGTGTGTGTGTGTGTGATTCCTGAAGTTGTAACTATCTAGGTATGTGTGAAAAGGACTGAAATATCTTTGCTGCATATGTAAACAGATAAGAATATGCCTAGCAGGCATTTTGGGAACATCTGTCAATTTTTTATAGAACATACTGATTGTGGGCTATTGATTGCATTTAAACAAAGTTGTTGCAAAAAAAAAAAAATCAGCTAACAATTCGTGTAGAAAGGGCCAATCAATATTTAAATGACTCACTTTATTGATTTAAAATTAACTTTCAATTAAGAGATCCATAGGACTCTTAACTGCGACACTTATCCATTCAAGAGAAAATAAAGGTACATTTATCGATACACTTAAACAGCAGTGGCTGGTTTCCTATCGATTCAGTCATTTGCGCTGGGATTCGTTAGCGTCATCAGCCTTTAACTCGCTTACTAGGTCTTCGAGGTGTACAACACTGCAAGATGTAGGAATGCGCAAACCAACACAAAGAAAGGATAGAAATTTAAACAGAATTAAAAGATATAGGAAAAAGGTAAGTCAACCTTACACTTCCTGTTCAATTTTTTTTCCTCTGGGTATTTTGGAAGGAAGACTGTGTAGATTATTTGGCTGGTTATTAGAAAAAGAAGCCTTTTAAGGGGCTATTTTTCAAAGCAAGTGGTTTGGATATGGCACATTTTGTGTTGTGAAATCGTGTGAACGAAATCTTTGAACAATTGACTAGTAAAGGCTTTACTGGCTTCTATTGACTAACAAGATCACTAACTTGCGTATACTGGTTATATTATAATCAATGACAGCTAAAAATCACAATTTGTAAAATTTTTAAAGCAATAATTTTATTTCCCATTGGAAATACTGCATAGGTGTGTTTAAGGCCATATTTATTCAACAGCATTACAAGGAAATCACATTAGGCTATGCTGTATTATTGTGATATTTGCCATTTTATGGTTTATTTTTATCAGAGTTTTCATGAAAATAAAACTGATTTAGAAAATTAGACCATCATAGGAAATGGATAAATGAATTAAAAATGCATAGATTGGAAAATTTATCCATGTATTTTAAAACCAAAACTATCCATCTATTTTTGTATCTTTATTGCCACTGAAGGGGAATTCTGGATAGAGAGGAGGGCACTGATTATACACCCTTTACTACAATTTCTATTATTATATCAGGAAAACAAAACCGAATGCTCTCCACAGGGAATGGCTTCTTAACACAGCTGAATCTCCAACAACCTTGATTGTAATATGTGTGGCAGTGACACTCTTTTCAGGAATTCAAAACGATAGTTGTTCTTTTTGGCTTAAAGCTGATAATGCCCCTGGATGACACTCCGTTTCCTATGGATCTCTTTCTCAGATTCTTCACTGTGCTGAGCTATCTGTACCAGAAAGAAGCTATCCCATCCAGAAACCCCCTAGTCATTTAGTGACATATAATTCCTGGTAAGCCAGACAGAACGGTCCATCTAATTCCACTTGTACAGAACTCATTGATAATTAGCTTTGCACTCAGCAGTCAATCCATTCTCAGAATATCTATTATGGACACGAAAGAGGTCTTCACCAATTTCAAAGATCAGTGTTTAGTTTTTTTCTCTGTATACCAAGTCTGTGGTGGTTATGCTACACCCGTTATATCTTTCGATTTGCTCTGAACTTGTAAGAAGCATTTGGAATGGATGGGAGTGAAAAAACAGAGTTCCAAATGCTCAAATACAAGAGGCCCCTCCTCTCATAGTTTAATCACATAATATTGCTGTAACACAATTTGTAATATATTACAGTGATTACATGTACTAAAAAGTACATGATGTCATTACTCCAACTAGGAATCAGATGATGACACTAATTAAGTGATAGCAGGTGGCGCAGGATGCCTGTCAAAGCCCTCTCTGATCTAGAGAGAGGTGTGTGGTTCCCTGTCTACACACCCAGGAGTAGTGACAATTGGCTTAAGCACTATTCAGTCCCAAAGTGCCCCGAATAGGGGATTCACTTTGATTTAACACTTCCCTATCGCAGCAAAGAGGTGAAAAGGCATCTTCATAGGTTGGCTTGCAAGGGGAACAAAAAGAAGGTTTATCTTTTACCCCAGTCTAGAGTTTCTTTTAAGAACTCTGGAGGTACTTGGAAATGACAAAAAAATTTTTTTTTAAGATTCAAATCATAAATTCACGTAACAAAAAAATTAAAAGTTAAGTTCTTACAAACTCTTGAGGGCTAAAAACTGCCACTTATACTAATATAAAGAAGTCTGAGAAGTAGCTAAAATACATGTTCCGTGGACCTAGCTAAAATGCCTTCTCTGTCCTGTAAAATAAGGCATCATCACCTCAGCAAGCTTTACATCTCCTAAAAAATTGTTAGCTCAAGCTTTTTGTTCTTGTCATTAATCCTATTTTATTTATAACCAAAATGAATTTTATACATTGTTCTTACAGCAGGCTTTGGGCAATGGTGACTACCTCGGTAAGAATCGCACTGAGTCTACACCTATAGTTCCCCAGTCAGATCTCAGGAATTTCAAATGGCCATCGGATTTTCTCCCTGCATTCACTCCTTATCATCTTAATGACTTAAGACATTAAATGGTTTGGAGCTAGGAATCTTGTCTTTTGGATGATCATGCTACATTGTTATTTGAGGGGGATGTTGTAATTTAGCCGTGATAGAGGGTAGATCTGCTTCAACACGATGAGCCACACTGAGTCATGAGAAAGTGCAGACAACCTATGCCTAAAAGGCAAACCAAGTGGTTCCTATAAATGATGGGAAATGAGTGTTATCTAATTTCTGAAATTCTCTTATCCAGCCTGATCTGCCTCTGTAGTGCTTGTTTCAGAATCATTATTGTATTTTTTTACAATAGATCAAAGACGTGGTTGATAAGACTTGATTCTAGATAAATCTGTTACCTTTTCAGATATCTTACAATATATGAAAGCTCCCAGCATGGTTAGTTTATTTAAACCCCCTCTTGCCCCCCTAAAGGCTTACTCACACCATAATTTCAGAAGGGATTCATATCACTTTACCCAAATCGTGGCTAAGACGGACACAAATAATTACAGGAATTAGTGCTACAGGGTGTAAAATTGTTCTCCCGTAGTAGAGGTGTGTTCATTTCATTCTGAAAGTCCCTGCTGAGAAATGATGTGTGCAAACTCTCTAAAGATACCATAATCCTCTGATGTTTTTTAAAAAAGAGTAAAGTTTCATGTAATCTTTGACTAGGAAAAAAAGTGTAAGCATTGTTCATACCGAGGACAAATGCCAAGTATTCTCTGCTGAGCTCAAATAATAATTCTCATTCTGTAGAGAAAGAGCCAGAAATTTATGAAAATCGTAGTTTTTCCTACCTTAATGGAAGTAAATGCAATAGACTTATAGTACATGTCAAAAATACACAATGGCTGTACATCTTCAGTGACTACCAAATCAGGTAGACTTTTCATGATCTGACTTTCGTCAGGTGTTTTTTCCTCTATCCTTTACAACGTCCCCATTTTCGATACCATACCTGAAATGCATAGCTCTTAATAAAGGCAGTAGCTATCTTTTGTAAGATATGGGAAACAAATGTGGTCATGTCCCATATGCTGTTTGATTAACTATGCAAACTGGAATAATGGTAAGTTTCACCCCATGGGAGGTCACAAGGGGGATTTTTAACTTCTTGTTCAACCACGGAAAATCAGGTGGCATTAGGCGCGAGGCCTACTTCCTTACCCTTGCACGCCACTGATTAGTTCAGCCTTAGTAGAACAGAAATCCTTAATCTCCTCTTTTTCATATTGAAGAGGTAAACCCCTTTCACCTGCATGTGGAGACTGCCTTTTCATCAAAGCTCAGGAGATCCAGCAACAAAATCAATGTATGCATGTTCAGAGCAGTTTTCAGGGTTTTGTAAGACAAATCTCTCAAATGGGGGCTAGTTTAATGCTATTGAGCTACGCTTCGATCTGACCGAGTGAGTGAACAACATAGCAACAGTTCACTTTTCCAGGGCTCTCACGACAGGAGGAGGGGGGGCGTTCTTCACAAATGCAGCTGTGGTATTTCAACACGACCTCTCACCTCATCTAATCCGACTTTAAACCTTGCTGTGGACTGGTTAAATAAATAAATATTTCAAGGTAACCCCAAATCAACAAACATAATTAATTAATTTCTCTTTTCCATGTTAATAAACTGCACTTCGAGAAGTTTCCGTGTCCATGGAGTGCTTTTGGCAAGGCCAGGGCAAATTCTGAACATTCAGGTGTCTCTTTTAAAGGCATATGCTTGAAAGACTAATGAAAATGCTCATTTTTTTTTTTTTTGCCCCCTTCAGTATATGGATTTGTCTGTGGAATGAAGAAGGGTGATTTGTTGTCAATGGGAATATTTCTTTCCTGGTATTTATGTCACTCAGTAAAAGCTTTGATTCCTTAATAGGTTAGGCCTCCTATTTTGAAAAATATTCAACAACTATTCAGCTATTCAAACATTTCTCTTATGCAAAATCTTAATGTTACTAACTACACCGTGTCATATACAGCTTTTAGATTACAAATTAAAACGATTCATACTTAAAACTAAATTTGGGGCACTGTGTTGCACTCAACCCTATGGTAAAAAAAAAAAAAAAAAAAGCCTGGATTGCTTTACCCATGTTGCTTCTATTAGTTTCAAACTTCGCAAATTACCTGATGTTAAATCAATCATGACTTTACACAGCTACGGCCTTCCTTTTATGAAATAATATTTTATCATGGCAAGAATCAGGCATTTGAATATTTTCTACTCTCTTGGAAACATCAAAGAGAAACCATCTCAGATTCCTTGTTTCATTTCGAGATGAGTATTTTTTCAGACATTTAAAGAAATTACGGGGCTTAATGCAAAAATTCTAAATTTGAATTATGATTAAATGTTACAACAGAAGTATTTCTAAATCTGGTGTAAATCAATTTTGTGTAGTTTAATGCGAATATAAAATATACATTATTATTGATTTCTTCATGCAAATGACATCCTGCCTTTCCATGGAATGTTGTCAAACTCAGTTTTGACACTGAAATGAAACAATAATGGGGCAGAGATATTTCTAATGATGTGGGGGTGTGTATTTATAGGATTTTTGTTTATTTTTCCTCTTCATATTGACTTTCAGTTCTGAAATTGTAGCATATATTAAATCAAATATTTCCCAAACCAAAAAGTGTAAAAATAAGTGTGCAATCCTTAGAGCTCCTTTATACTTTTTTTAGGATTATCCAACAGACAAGAGGCACGTACGCTGAA
>NC_057353.1:25965000-25982500 GCF_016509475.1 Prionailurus bengalensis | reverse complement strand
CATGCTTGATGAATCATTCTTATTTTATGCAGTGCTGTGTGATAGAGAACTGAGATAAAATATTCTATCCACAAGCTATTCGGTACAATTTATCATCAGCGGCTCACTAGTCCAGTGATAATACCTGGCTTGCAGATTGTAATGATCAGATTCTGTTTTTATTTCAAACAGGAGCAATTCCGAATACCAGAGTTTTTAATTTACATACATTAGTGAGGTTCAAATGTGGCAATAGCTACCAGCAAATTCACTTGCAAACTGAATGCTCGCCTTGCATAATAGGTTCCCTTTAGCAATTACTCACCAGTGAAGTACCCAGATAAAAATGAAAACAAAGAGAAAAAAGGAAAATCATGATACATACACCATAGTGTGGTCTAGGATAATTACTGAATCACAGTGAAGGTCACGTTTATATCTGTTTTAGTAATGATTTCGTGTACCTTTCCTCGGTATTGAATTCCTAATGCAATCTTCTTTTTATTCTATGATACTGTCTTCTCCTTTATCCGTAAATTTTTCAAGTTTCAATACTAGCTTCCTATTATACAAAAAAAAATGGCAATACTAGTAGTAATAGAAATTATTACTAGTAACATTTTAAATGATTAAAATATGGAAACATCTGCTATGTACAGTAATCACCCCCCCCCCCCACACACACACACGCTCACACCAAAACTCCACAAATATAGCAGGTCAAGCATTTAGTAAAACCGACAGCTTATAATAAAATACCTCTTATAGTTACATCACTTTTACACTGACCACAGTATTGAGCTTGAATTCCCAGCAGCATCATTACTAGACATTTTCTGCCACCTTTCTAAATCTGAAAAGCTTCCTACATTTAGTGAAGATTAGGTAATGCTACATCCAATCAATAGCAGCTATCAATTCCACACCTTGTTCAGCAGAACAAGTTGATTAAAGTAAGTAAAGAGGCTGACTAAATATTGTTTAAAACTAGGTGTTTCTTAAAACTAATCTGCAGTTTTGAGAAACTACGCTACTCGTCGGCAAAAACAAACATGAAGATTACGACACACACAATGAGAGTGGCTCATCTGACATCTTTTCCCCATAATATTGTTGAAAACCCAGTACTAAGACCCAAGGGTCAAACAGGAGCTTTACGTTTATTCTGCATTTCCAGATTCTGGATTGTTTATGTCATGATCTTACGGTTATAGAAATGGATTCTCATTTTAGTGGTTTTCTAAAAATGCCCATTTATCAGAGAGATCAATAATGTCCTAAAGAAATCATAAGACTGTCTCTGGAAAAAGTCATTTCCAAATTCATGCATGAGGCCAAACAGAGTAGCAAGGTTTTAATTTTCAGACATGAGCAAATTGTGTGAAATCATAACTACTACTTCTAGGACAAATCACGTTCAGAAGACACACAAATGGACGGAATCGATGACAAAACTAACGGGCCTGGCTGATCTCTTAGTGCCTGCCTAAAAGGTAGAGATGTTGTGGTCCTAGTGGTTTCTAGTTTCTGCCTCGTGAAACAGTCCCACATAGGGTCACCTTAAATCAGAGGAGACTCCATCTTTTTCCCCAAGGTTATCAAGGCGCAGCCACACATTGCCTAGACCTGGAAAATATTAGTTTTTATTAGAAATCATTCAATGAGCCGGTGTGGGGAGTCATAAGAAAAAGGTGAGTAGGAAGAGAAATCAGAAAATGAGGGGTGCGGGGAACCTCTCTATATTTATAAACGCTTTACAGTGTGGTTAAACAGTCTGCCCTTTTTCTCCCTAGTTACGGAAACATTATCAGTAGGAGTGGCCATAACTCTTTTTGAAAAGTTACAAATAAGAAATTGGACACTTGAAGTTTTCAGACCTACCCAGGGTTCTGGGTTTTCAACTCTCCAGGGTAGTGTGGTTAGACAATTACAGTTGGTTCTGGTTCTTCCAGGCAGTGCTCAACCACTGAAGTATTATGGTATATTTGTTTAACCATGCTGTCGTTGATCTTCACCATCCCAAAGCCCAGCTGAAAGCATGGGGGTCATGGGAATTAAGAATACAAGACAAATCCTGGCATATATTTGAGAGCCCCAAAGATAGGTCTTGATCCCTATCAGACAATATGTCTATAATAAAGGATCAAAAAGGCAGATTTTATTGCTATACAAGAGACTTTTCTAGAAAATGAACTTCCTTTAAGTTATACTGTAGAGAAAAATTCCAATTCATGTTAAATATTAACATATATGTGTATACATATGTGTGTGTGTACATACACATACTTGTATAGAGATCAGTTATGCCTTCTGTTTTTTTTTAAATCTTTTCAAAATTTACCTTTGAGAGAGAGAGTGTGTAAGCAGGGGAGGGGCAGAGAGAGAGAGGGACAGACGATCTGAAGCAGGCTCTGCGCTGACAGCAGCAAGCCTGATGTGGGGCTCGAACTCAAGAACCGCAAGATCAGGACCTGAGCCAGAGTCGGACACTCAACCAACTGAGCCATCCAGACGCCCGTATGTCTTCTGTTTTAAAATGCTGTAATTTCTGTAAATATAATACGTATGTAATATTCAGCTATGTCTCGCCTAAACTAATGGGATGTAGTTTCCATAAAATCTCTGACTTTTTCAAAAGAATTTTCATTATTTCCCAATACAAGTTTTCTACACAAGTCAGTTGATGTGCTTGCCTACCCTACCCTTACTATTAATATTTAGGCTCCCCATTCCTTCCCCGATATCCTCTACGTGCATTTGCATTTATGTCCTGCTTCAAACCCCCACAGAAAACCCTCCAGGACCCTTTGTGTTCCACCACCCAATCCTTTGAATCTCTCTGCTTTTCAAAGGTTTCAATACTTGTAATGAAACTGTCAGTTTTATAGCGCATGGTGTGTATTCCATGAAAATTAAACACTAGCCTTTAAAACTAACAAAATAATAAGCAAACGTTAAGCGATGTGGAGGACTTGGAGGGCAGTGATCGGGATTTATTTAAATATCTGAATTACTTTTATTGTGAAGATCAAGAAGACCTAAGGTTAACATTTCTTCTTTTCTGTGGAAGCTATTTTACTTTTCTCCACATTATTAAATGAAAGAAAGAGTTTATTTTCTAACCTCAGACTTTCACTGATTCTTATTTGATAATTTGTTCTTCTATTATCAGGTGTAATTACAGTGGATGATGAACTTAATGGCTGGGTTGCGTCTCGTCTTCCATTTTCTCTCAGACTTGAAGAGACAGTTTATATGATTGGTAGGGGAAGAAGAGGCTAATTTGTACTTGAATCTCTCCTAGCAGGCTGACAGCTGGGCCAGAGACCACAGGATCATGGAAATGTCTACTGAGATGGGCTTCAACTGCGGACAGGCTTGATTTGTCCACTAAAAGGGAAGACGGACAGGCTGGCAGCTTTCTCCATCTTTCTATTTTAATAAGACTTGAAGAAGTTTGGTAGGATTTCTTCTTTTGCTAGTTACATAATCACATAAAATATACTTATAAGACACTGTTTTTAAGTAGAACTACAAATCTACATTTATTTCTGAGTGCACGGTTTTATACTTAAGTTACACTAAAACTTTGGTTCCAAAATAAATAAATAAATAAGTAAGATGGGGAGTATGAAGATTAATGAGAGAGAACAATCATGGTCTCCTGTGTAAAATGTTTTTCCAATTTGCTTTTACCATCCTGAGTATATGGAGGAACTTACTGTATTAATCTCATGGCTGTTCATGTGTTCTACGGGCCAAGTTTTTGAATTTAACAACACGGAGATACACTGCCATGCAGCAGAAGTCTGTGGCTATATATGAAGGAGAACTCGTCAGAGCACATTTTCTTGGATTCTGTCTGTAAGAATCTCTTCTTATATGTAAAAGGTATGAGAAGCTCTTCTGAGAATAGAACCTGATTCTGAATCCTGCCTACACAGTAACCTCAACAAAAAATGCTTGGTATATTTTCAGCCGAAAAATGTGAAAATACATGTATTTATCTTTTATCACTGCAGGACATTCTAACCTTCCAGGTACAACAGCACAAACGTATTTCCAACTCAAAAAATTTATTATTAAAATTAACAAAAGAAATGCTTAAAATTGGGTCTTTCCACATCGAATCCAGTTCTGTGTAACTGCTTGTAGCTGAGACTTCAACCTTTGAAATGTTGTGTTTGCAGTAGAAGTGACAGAGACATCACTGTAATAGAGGAAAGAGTTATGTTAAAATAAAAACCCTAGAATACTTAAAATGCTGGTTGTGTTTAGGACTCAGAAAAGAAGGCTCTAGTGGGCACCAGGTCAGCTTTTCCTATTCAAGAGGATCGATTTTAGGTGGATTGCATATACTTCAACAGTGATTTTTAAAGAGCATTCCTAATCAAAATAGTCTTATATACTTATGAGTATGACTCCTATTTCTCTCCCTTTTATTTTTGTTTATTCAACTATGCGGCTGATTCTTCAATAGTGATGCTGTTAATATTTTTAAGATTATTGTTTTTTTTAAAAAAGAAAAGAATGGAAAAGGAACAAAACGAAACTGCAGGCCAACCTCTTTTTAACAGTGTTTTTACATGGGGACTCTTAAATGAGTCTACCAAAAGAAGAAAATGGCGAATATACTAAACTAAACTGTGCTTTAGGGCTTCTGATCCCTGAAAAGGTGGGTAAAGTGAAATCATTTTTATAGTAGCCACCATGATCCTAAAAGTCCATCTATTATAATTATAGAAGGCCAAAAGCAAAGCTATGTAGGTTTCCTAAAATGAGTCTGTTTTTTTTTTTTTTTAATTTTTTTTTCAACATTTATTTATTTTTGGGACAGAGAGAGACAGAGCATGAACGGGGGTGGGGCAGAGAGAGAAGGAGACACAGAATCAGAAACAGGCTCCAGGCTCTGAGCCATCAGCCCAGAGCCCGACGCGGGGCTCGAACTCACGGACCGCGAGATCGTGACCTGGCTGAAGTCGGACGCTTAACCGACTGCGCCACCCAGGCGCCCCGAGTCTGTTTTTTTTTAAAGAGATGCATTTGCCGTGAAGACTTGACTCCGTTTACAATTTGGAACCAAGTAGGGATTTTTAATATCAAAATACTTTATTTCACTTTTAAAAACTGTTCTTGTAGTAGGAAAACTCTCTTCAAAATTATTTGATAAATCACCACATGCACAAACATACAGACACACACTGGGTCCTTTAAAATAATCTTAGGTACATAAATTTGAGAAAATCTCCATGCCTGCCACATTTTTTTTTTTTAAGGCAAGCTTCACCCCTAATAAAAGGCAGAAGAAACTAAAATGGTCCTTGGGAGGTCACCATAATTCCTTCTCATTCTTGGCTCCATTCTATGCTTCACATGAGGCAGAGGCAGAGGAATAATGCCCATTGTTATTGTGTGCTTACAGTGTCCTGTGAGTCTGGACAAGTTATTAGGTCAGACACTAACTTCCTAAGTAGAAAAATGATGTGTTCTCTTCTGTGTTCTCTTCAGTAATGGCTGGAGTCAGTGCTAATTAAGGCCCCGTGGCAATGTGCTACCAGAGAGGTCAGGGACTCCTTTCTGACACCTAAACGGTACTCAACTCAAAGGGACTGCCCCTAATCTGAAATGATGTGATGTAGAGCTGGCCTTTCAGATTCACCGTATATTTAAAGGAAAATGACAGTTAATGGCAGGGGTGTCAAAAAAGAGCAGATGGAGAAGCTAAGAGAAATGTCACTTTGTGGCTAAGTTTACCTGCAATTAGTTACTCCACTTAGGGGAAAAGCAGACGATAGAGACCTGGACACCTTGGTACAACTTTAGCACTCCTAAAATCTTGTGAAGAACAAATCTGCATCAGGCCTGCTCGGGGACAAATAACTTGTGACAAATCAAAGAACCGTTTACTTAAGGATCTCTCTATGCTGGACCTTCTTTACAGCAAGAAATGTATCCCCTTGTCCAATAGTCTTTCAGAATGATTAAACCATAATCTTTATTAGTGATTGTATTAATGATAACACAAATAATAAACTCACATAAAAAGAACATTGTTAAATTTCTTATTGGGAATAAGCTGTTGTGGTAATTAATCTCGGAGTCATTTTCTTTTGCCCCTGGAGGCACTTGCGAAACCAAAGCAATATTCAAAAGAGAAACCAAGATTTATTGTCAGTTACTTTTAATAGACACCTGCACAGCTTACTAATTACTTCAGAACCGTAAAGTCTATTGGCATTAATCCACTCACCCCTTGCTTTCTTCTTATCCTCCCTCCCCTTAGTGATACACCTGCACACCGTGAACTGACATTGTATTTATCTCAGGATTTCTTGTAGCTGTTACATTATAGAACCACTGTTTTGTTGTTTTTTTTTTTAATTTTTTTTTCAACGTTTATTTATTTTTGGGACAGAGAGAGACAGAGCATGAACGGGGGAGGGGCAGAGAGAGAGGGAGACACAGAATCGGAAACAGGCTCCAGGCTCTGAGCCATCAGCTCAGAGCCTGACGCGGGGCTCGAACTCACAGACCGTGAGATCATGACCTGGCTGAAGTCGGACGCTTAACCGACTGCGCCACCCAGGCGCCCCTAGAACCACTGTTTTTGATGGAATGGCAGAGGTTGGACCAGAGCTCTGGCCATACAGCATTAATTTTGGAAGTATTTGTAGTCAATTCTAAAAACTTCTTCCAGGACAAATGAATATTTGAGGTCACTACCTTCTTTTTTTTTTAATTTTTTAACGTTTTACTTATTTTTGAGAAAGAGAGAGACAGAGCATGAACAGGGGAGGGTCAGAGAGAGGGAGACACAGAATCTGAAACAGGCGCCAGGCTCTAAGCTGTCAGCACAGAGCCCGACGCAGGGCTCGAACTCACCGACCGCAAGATGGTGACCTGAGCCGAAGTCGGCCGCTTAACCGACTGAGCCACCCAGACGCCCTGAACTACCTTCTTAACCAAATACCAAAATCTCTTGAAAAAAAATACAATTTAAATTTGAAAATATCTGCAGAGTTAAAGGTTTTAATTATTATATAGTTAAAGGGTAGACCTTAAAATCATAGAACTTAGAGACAATTCAGATAAATAGATCTCTGAGGTGTTAGATGATTTTCCCCAGTTAATATTAAGACAGATTAAAATCAGGTTTCCTACATACTAACATAGTGAAGTGATTTTTCTTCTTTACCCTACCATCCTGTCTTCTTTAAATAAGTTTAGTACTTTATATCAAAAGAGGAAATATCCTAATATTGAAATACAGTAGAAGTATCTATAGACATAAAAATATATCCTCAAAGTTGTTACAAAAATGTGGGGGGGAGGGGCGGGGTGCTCCTGGGTGGTTCAGTAGGTTGAGCCTCTGACTCTTGATTTCTGCTCAGGTCATGATCCCGGGCACTTGGGATCAAGCCTCAAGGTGGGATCTGTGCTAAGTGTGGAGCCTGTCTTAAGAATCTCTCTTTCCCTCTGCCCCTCCCCCCGGCTCAGGCACACTCTCTGTCTCTCTAAAATGAAAAAGAATTAAAGAAAGAAAGAGAGAGAGGAAGGAAGAAAGAAGAAAGAAAGAAAATGTGCTGGTAATTTACTTACACGTATGTTATCAAGCCATATATAAATGTTCCCATTTATCTAAATAGTTTCCTGCATTAGAGACCAAACGTTTTACTTTAAAACATGAGAATAACAGAGATTTTTCTCTCCAAATTTACTTAAGCACACTGGACTAATCATTATCTTTGAAACACCTCATGTTTCAGGCCACCACATAAGTTGCAAAAGTGCTCAGTGTGGATGGATTCAGCGGCCCAGGGTGATGTGTATGAAAAGTGACTGGAGAATTTATAAAGTAAGATTGTCACAACTCTTGAAATTCAGACAATTACGTGGTTGATTGAAAAATATGCCAAGGAATAGCAAGGAAAAGACTTATTTTTGCTCAAAGAAAAGGTGGGGAATCTTTTGTGCTATATTTAACCAAACGTGTTTTCAATCTGTTTCTGACTTGTCTTGTTTTAGCAAATTGGAATAAAATACCATGTAAAAGAACTTGTCTGGAAATTTTTGCTTTAAAAATTCTAGTCTGAAAGAGTCAACCAAAAAAGAACACTGCAAGGCTTAGGCCTCCTGGACCCTTTAAAAATTCTTCTCTGGTTGAGTGGCTGTTATTCAACCAAGGCCGACCTCAGTAATCCATCCTCCCCTGCTCCCAGGAGGCTGTTTGGAAACGCAAACTTTACCCCTGGGAACCTACAAGGTAGCAAGCTTCTGTAACTGAATTATTCCAACCTGGGAATTATGTTGCTGAATTTAAAATGGGGTGCCCTTTGCATTTCCGCCCCCACCAACAAAACTGGCCAAGAAAAAGATAACTAATGATATTTGTCAAACAAGTTCCCCAAACTTCAAACTTGAGATTAATTCCTTTCACAGAAGACCGAACTTGATTCTTTAGTAGAGAATTAAATATTGTCAGTGCTTTAGTTTTCAAACTTAGTACTGAAGTTTTTACCTCAAGCTAATGTTTCCCTATGTAAAAATTTTTGAAAAAATGTAATTTTTCCAATTAAGACTTCATTTTTTAAAAATTTTGAATATTTGAGTACTTTGGGTTGTTAACCTATCAAAATATCATTTTAAACTAACAACGCATTATAGTGACAGTTGATAACAATTAAAAGTGCAGAAGTCATTCTGGCTAAAAACCCTAACTCCATCACTCCCCAACTGTGTGACTTTGTTTAATTATTTCATATCTGTGCCTCTGTTTCATAAGATGGAAATAAAAGATAGTAATAACCTTTCCTTAATTTGTCTATGATGAAGTTAAATTAGCTAATACTCTTAAAGTGTCCAACATAGTAGCAATCAATAAATTATTATTATAAAAAGTCTTAGACAACCTTATTATAAATTTTACTTTCTGAACCATTTAATTATATATAATAACTCATGAAAATACATCCAAATGTATACAACTTTTCAAAGCCTTCCAATATGCAAAAATAGATAAATGTCAATAGAACAACTCATATATTTTGACATAAATTATATAGTAATGAGGAAGAAAATTTTTGAGAAGTTGTCATGTCACAAGAAATCAAATCTGAAACAAAATCAAGCAAATATTATACATCTTAAATGAAATCCGAGTGCTTCTTTATATAGTAAACGGTAATGTCTCAGAGGATGCAGTTGTACGTTAGAATCTGAAAAATTCTTTTTCTAAATGCATATGTACATATATTTACATATTTATATGACAGACTGCAAAGACATTAATGGAACAGCCTATTATTTCTCAAATGATTTAACACTATTTTCAGTTCCATGAAGAGCACAGAAATTAAACTTTTAAAACCCTACACAAACAAATCAAGATAATTCAGATCTCAAATCCACAAATTGAAATGGAGATTTGGCAATTATCTAACTAATTTGATTAACGGAGATGAATAAACTCGATGATTCTGACCCATGGATCTACATTGGTCCTGAAATGCTTACTTGGACTGTATAAATCAATTTAAACTGGTTAAATGCTAAATGTACTGTCTTCACAGCACAAAGTGAAAATGAGATTCTGCAGTCATTTAGTTATCTCTATTAATATAGGAAGCTAAAAACAATTGCCTACCATGATATGCACATGTTTATTTCCTGACAAAATATTGGTTTTGCACAACACAGATACAGTCTAAGCCTCACTCATTATCCTTGGTAATTTTGCTGTATGATTCCCCATTAGAGCACTTTATACAAATGTTTCTTTCAAATTGTTCTATTATGTCATAATCAAAAGACGGAATTTAGCCAAAATGCTTGTTTACCATCTTGTAGATAGTCAAAACAGTCTGTTGGTGCACGCTCTGATATTAATTCCTTCTCATCCAAAAGTGGATTTTGGCCAGAACGTTTGATTGCTCTGCTGAACACTTTTACAATCGTGTGTCAGTTTAGTCTAACGTGAGCCAACAGCAACACAATAACGAGAGCCACTTAATATTGAGCCAGCTGATTTCATTGTCTATCCCCATAATGATAAATACTTTGATCATCAAGTTTCCAGAATACAAAATAACACACTGGTGTGAAGGAAACATTTTCATGAATTATTTTATTCGAGTGTCTGATTTCATCAATGTTGACAGGTTAATGTTGACAGATTGCTGAAATAATCAACTTGATCAGTTCTACCAAAAAATGAGCAACATAGTAATAAGGATCAAGTTAAACAATTTACTTAGTATGCTCCAAACCCCAGAGCCTCATCGTGAATATTTCATTTTTTTCCTTTGTATACAAAGAACCAAAACTTGGCTCTTGGTAACAAAATGAGATTATTTAATTTGACATTATATAGATCTGATAAGTGACTTTGGGCTACACTGATTTTGGAGAAAATCAATTTTCAATTAGTCAGCTGCCATGTCTTCTTTTACCCCAAAACGGCATTTCAGTGTCCCGGGTTTACCTGACCAGAACTAACCCAGAAACCGCTAGTGTTAAACCTCCAGAGCCCCTACTATACATTGGACTCCATGGAAGGTATGTTAGAAGCAGGAGGTACATTCAAAGGCATTGGAATCTAGACTGTGGGCCAAAAGGCAAGACGAGAACAGATGAATTAATAATCATGAACGAAATTCAATATGTAATCGAGTGCTAAGTTGTATGAAGCAGCAAGTACTGCAGAAGATCACTGATGAGGGATATACATCAATAGACATTGCAGTTTTGAGGAAAGAGGGAATGAATGCTGGGCCATTGAAAGATTCAAAGTGTTGCTAAAGAAAGAAGAAAGGGGCTTCTGGAAATACGGACAACATAAGTGAGCAATATGAGAAGAGTGTGAGCACGCAGTTCATACTGGGAAAAAACAAGGGAGAAACAAGGTTTCCCAGCTCGGGAAGATTATGTTACCATCCAGCCTAACGTTTTCCCTTAATAATAAGATTCTAAACTGCTCTACCACCACGATCTCTGACAGATATGACTTGTGTAAATTTGGGCAAGTTATTTAGCTGAAGGTGCCTTCATTGTTCTCATTTGTAAACTAGGGAAGACAACGGTACCACTTGCTTGTCGTTACTGTGAGAGATAACTGAGCTTATATGTGTGAACTAGTTAACATAGAGACTGGATATTCAGATGGTTTAGTAACGTCTGCTATCATCAATAGCCTCCTCATGACTAGTAGTAATCATTAATGGCCTTTTTCTAAGCCTGGCTCCTTTCTTCAGTCATATTTTCAAGTCCTGCTTTTTCATCATTTACCCTTTGTCTCAGCCAAACTACGCCACTGACCTCTCCAACATACCCTGCGGTTTTCAAGCTTGGAGCGTTTGCTTACGATGTTTTATTTCATCTGGAGTATCATTACCCAACCACTTCCTTCTTCTCCTGTTGAAATCCTACCCATATTTCAAGCCTCTCTCATCCTGTATGTCTTCCACCTTGTTTTAGATTTAAGTATCTGCTACCTTGTCTGGGTTCTCTTAGCCCTGTTTTTACTCACCTTATAACACTTAGTTTCTCCTTAAACTATAAACTCCTTGAATACAAAGACATTTTTTGTTGGGGCCTCACCCAGTAGTAAAGCAAAAAGAAATCATGAAATTGTTGCTGAATCAAAAACAATACAAAGCTGTTAAAACGTGGGATATACAGTGTGCATTTATACATAACGATCATGCTAGTTACCAGAAAAGAGATTATATAACCCTGAGCTAACAGGTTTTGACCATCCACCTATAGTAAATAAATATGTTGGTCATTTATCTTCCCCGAAAATGACAGCAATCATGCTATGACTGGTTGCTGCCAATAAATCTCATGCTTTGACTTTTCTTCATCATGGTGAACGAACAGCCCTGAAACTCCCACTCTCAAAAGTGTTGTGAACAATGACATAGTTTTGCCACAGCGTTTCTGATTTTCAAATTTAAGTAAACAATACTTGCTCAAAGTATCACCTATAGGAACTCAATTATTCAGATTTTTTTTCTCTCAGATTTTCACTTTTGTAACAATAATACGATGATTATGTATTGCATAAAAACTCAGCTTGGGAATGACAGAATATTATTTTTTATATTTCTTATTTTTTAGGGCATAGTTATCAGGAGATATTAGAACAAAGCCTTGAATACACTATGTATTCACTTAGTGAATACACTAAGTATTAAAGTATCAATATGTTCAAAATTTGATACAATTAATGTGTCTCCTATGTACTGTATCACATTACCTAGAGTTGTCTGTGTCTTATCAAAGCTAATATCCTCAATAAAATCCCACCAAATTACATCTTATAAACTCACATTATCTCTTTATCCCAAATGCCCAGAAAGTAAAATTCATAGACCCCAATATCTGACTTCACATCAGGTATCTATATGAAACTCTCCCAAATGTGGCTAGTAGTTTACTCAGATGAGAATGATAGTTGGTGGAGGAAAAGGAGGAAGAGAATAACAAACAGAATTTGGTTATTGATTGCAAATAGTGGGGGATTATCGTGGAACGAGCTTTTATTTTTTTAAGTTCTGTCTCAAAATGTCTGTTTTTTCCCCATGAAGTATTATTTTTCAAGGTACAGTTCACAGCATGGATTCTGAAGCTGGAATGTGTTTCCAACCCCAGTCATCCTACTGGGAGAATAGGGCTGTGCAAAATTATCAATAGACTTGACTTTTCCAAGCCTCAGTTTCCTGGTTTATATGCAGTACTAATAACAGTACCTGTAACCTAGTGTTGCTAAACAATTAAAAGAGTTGAGGAAATCAAAGGCAAAAAAAAGAAATTCCTTTTTGCTATTATTCTCAGTAAACAAATTCAGACGTAGAGTCAAGTCTGAATTGATATGCTGGCAACAGATAACTAGTTTAGCAACGATGGACATATCCAAAGAAATAAGAGAACATTCAAGCTAAACAGCCACTTGCTTCTGAACTATCTAAATCATTGAGAAAAACATGTCACCTTAGTCTAAACTCTTTGAACAATTGCCTCAGTCCTCCACCTCACTTGGCTTCTCTAGGCAAGGTCTTAATGTCCAGTATCCACTGAAAGTCTTTGTATTTCAAATAAAAATAATAGCCTCCGTCAAGTATGTTAATGTCCATAATCATTGTAATTTTTGTAAATTATAACTGTCAGTGGTCACAAACCTATCCAATGAAAACATAAGGTAACAATTTAGCCTTTATATTACTACTCTCAGAAAAGAAGAGGCACTTGTAGGAAACTTAAGTAGGAAGGCAAATTTATAACATTTATGCTAAAAATAGGGGGATTTTTTCCCCTTTCTCAATGAGATTATTTCTGAGGTAATATTTGTTGGCAAATATCTATGGCCAAATTTTTACCAATGTTTTTAATTTCTGTTATAGAGTGAAGATACATGGGGCTAACTTTAGCGTCCATAGGCATTTGAAGAGTTTGTTCAGAATATCTAGAATATCATAAAACTATTTTCATTAATCTACAGCTTTTCAATTTTGTCGATGCCCACATAAATAAAATTAATTTGACTCATTATGGTACAGCCTCATAAACATAATTTTCTTCATTGTAGAATATTACTCTGGAGAAAAAGAGCTTATATTATAACTTTATATAAATAAAGTTATTTTTGATCCTGATGATTAAAAATTTATGTTTGTTTGGACTCCCTTTTTAGGATATTAAAATTTCATAAAATATTTCCTAGAATAAAAAAGTAGTACTATATTTCAGTGTTTGTATTTATTAGAAATAAAGAGATCTAATTGATATTAACTATAAGCTATGTATTTCATACCTGATTTTGTTGAATTCTGTCATTTTAATAAACAGCAACTCTGATTAAGTAAAAAAAAAATAAAAGATAACCTAATTAGAAAAACTATTGGCATATTCTGTTAAGATGCCGATAGTCTTGGGGTAAAGTATAAACTCAAGCCAATTCAGTATTTTATTGTATTTAAACATAGCAAAAATGTCTTAAGAAAGGCTTTTTATTTTTGGAAGAATAATTCTCAGTAGGGTTAAGAATGGACCTTCAAAAGATGCTTGTCTTTGTTAATTATATGTTGCTTGGATATTTAAATAAGTCAAAGACTTTAAGTCTAAAGGTAACCCTGCAGAGTTTCTAACTGTCCTCAAAATAATTACAGAGTGGAGCTTGACTGTCATTCATGGGTATCTATTCCATTGTGTGAAGAGAAAAAGAAAATGGCGGACCACACATTAGCACATCACCCATGGCTAGAGCAATGACAAGACAGATTAGGATGTATATTAAATCTCACACATGACTGCCTTTCTGTATCAAGGTAAAAAATACTTGCTCTTACATACATTAGGGACCAGTGTTGGTCTGACATCTACATTAATATTGACAGCATATCAACATTTTTTTTTACATTTACTGAGTCAATAACTAGTCTAAACCTGGTAAAACTTAGATAACAGAAATGAAGAAAAAATCTAGCAGGCAGCCTTATTTTCTCATATCTAAAAAAAGAAAATTAACCCCCAAATGGTGCTGGGCTTTTATGAATTATCAATCCTACAGCAATACATCAACCGGCATACACAGCTGTGACTTGGTAATCCAATATCATTTGTCAAAAAAGAAATTCGGTAGATAAAGAATGGTTCTAGAAAAAGAAACTCCTGCATAGACAATAACATCAATATTGTATGCATAGGAGACTGATTATTTTAAAAAGCTGGATTAACACCATTGTATTACTTCACCTTCTATAAATTATTTTCACAGACAAGAGGAAATTGCTAGGCAGTAACAGTGCCTCCAAAATAACCACAGATGAGAAACACACATAAAGCTTACAAAAATGGGAAATGGCAAATAGCTTAATTTGTTTAAGATCTTTAACATATTTATTTGTATTTAGCATGTAGAGGGTAGCAAGCACTACGTGAACCGGGCTAAAGAAAAAAAAGTCATTATTGACTTTGTTTTAAAATATCACAAAACTAAACAAAGGCCCATCTTCGTTTCAAGGCAATATCTTGGTTTCATTAATAATTAAATGTTATTTTCCAATGAGGGCCATTTTACACTCTTTTTTGAAGTATGTTACCTTACTATTATTCTCAAAGATACCATAATGCTTTTAAGGTGCACACATATTTTATATACATTACACAAGAATGCAGCAAAATAAAACATTTACTTTTCCCCAGTCTTAGTATAGCCTTACAGTGAATGGGGAGAGATATAATGAAATCAATATGAAAAGAAAGAAAGAAAGAAAGAAAGAAAGAAAGAAAGAAAGAAAGAAAGAAAGAAAGAAAGAGAAAGAAAGAGAAGGAAAGAAAGAAAACAGCATGAGGATCCGTTATTCTTCGAAAGCTTATATTCAAATGGTAGGCATTTCAATTTTTAGCAATTAAGCTAAAGTAGGAAGCACCATCATTCACAAGAAACAAAATCATGAGGGGACCAAGCAAAACACTTCTAGTTTTAAATGCATTGTGCAACAACACCTCACATGCTGCTCATCTCCAAAGGCAGGTGAGCTTTTATTAAAACATGCCTGTGTTAAAAGACTACCTTTTCCCCTTTCCAACCCTTTTGTGGAAGGTGATTCAGGTTAAAGTGATGCTCATAGTCATAATCATCTCCATAAGATCCATGCTATCGTTTATGTAAGTCCTTGAAAACGATGCCACTCTGTGAGGCCGTGACAAAAATCACATACATGACTGCATACAGCCCTTCCACCAGGCAACCCTACTGGTAAACAAAGGCAGGAACGAGAGGCCTTTCTGTGTACTTCTAATGCTGCGCTAGACTCTTCCAGCAAGAGATACGTAAAAGAAAAGAGGTAGAAAAATGCCTGACACAGAAGATCACCTGCACTCTTGAGATCTTGAGATGTTTGTAGCGTTGAAGCTGATTAATTAATATCAATAAAGTCTCTGAAAAAGTTAGAGGATCATTTTAACAAGCAATGAAGCTATCGTGATTATGAGAGAGGCATATTCTGTCCTTCACCAGGGATCATTTTTGTGCTCAACAAAGTGATGTGAAATTAACTATTTTCATAAACAGATGGTCTTTAGGATAATGGCTTGTACTTTTTAATTTCCGTTTTGGCAGTATATCATGCCAAATGTCTGCAATGTCAATAGTCTTCATCAGAAGTTGTCTGATATTGTTGGGATGTTCTGTACAGATACCCAGATTTTTTTTTCAGTCTTATAAATGAGAAGCAGAAAAGTTTAAGAAGGTAGAGAAAGATAAAATTTAATATATTTAAACCAAGGGAAAATGAATCCATATAAAATTTCAAGATTAAAAATTTAAGGTTTGAAGTATTCATTATTTCTTTTCATCTCCATTGCATTGCTATAATTCAGAAGCCAATAATCTTTAAATACTCTCACAGAAAACATCTTTTGCTCCTAAACCTTATTCTTCACAAGGGGTAAGTGATGCCCCATTTATAACATTTTCAATTCATAGAGTCCACATGTGGCCGTGCACCAGCATAGCCAGACAGAGTGTGCATTTCAAAAAAACTAAACCTCATAAATCTCCAGAAATTCCTCACATCTATTATGTTTACCTTCTGCTGCTGATGAGCCTGTTGGGCTCTGTACAGAGGAAATTACAAGCGCTCCAGAAGATTTGGCAAGAAGATGCTAGAAGAAACAACGGGCAAAAAAAAAAAAAAATTCTTAACTGAAGCATCATATCCAGCTTTGGCTACCATTTACATATTTGAGATTACAGCTAGCAAAATGGAAATTCCATTGAAATGGAATAAATTGTTTTCTGAAATCCCTATCTGATTACTGTTGGTGATGTCTGAAATTAAACATGTTAAGCTACACTCCATATACTTTATGGAATTCATCTGAAGGTTAACATTCTTATTGAAAGTCTGTCTGTTTATACAATTTCCAATTAGGAACCAACGCACTTGTATTCGCCTAAAACTTTTACTCCTAGCCTTGTGATCACTTCCCTATTAATCTATATTACCAAACAAATCTCTCTTTACTTAATGGATGTTTGGACGCTGTTGTAACAGCTGCTAACTAGTAAGGAAATGCCAGTAGAAATATTTTATAGTCACACGTTTAAATATCACTGGAAATCAGCTTACAGTTGATGCCAAGTTGATATCCTGCATAGTGATAAAAAATTAACAGGTCAAAAAAAATTCTTCTACCCAAATGATGTATACACAATGCCAACACAATCAAGTGAAAAGTAAAAGCTTAACTACCAGGCTTGTATTTTTTTTTCTTCATTAATTTTAAATAGCAAATTTTCTAACACACTGATGGATCACTTTATCATTTTGAGGACACGGTCACATGACCCACATGAGCAAATGATCTAAAAGAGAACTTAAGTTCTCTTGTGTTCCAAGGGACTTAATGTATGTGCTGTTGTAAAACACATAATTGCTGCTTGCTATTACATTTCATTCATTATGAAGATAAAAAAAATGTAACGAATGATGTGCAGACCCATTTAACAAGAATCACT